>NW_017274954.1:590830-697525 GCF_001594065.2 Cyphomyrmex costatus | reverse complement strand
AGAGAGAGAGAGAGAGAGAGAGAGAGAGAGGGTGGCCCGCGCGGATTCGCGAGATTGGAGGGGGTCGAAGGATAGGAAGGTACCGTCGTGCGGGTCCGAGATGCACGCGCGCGCGCGCGCACGCACGACAGTGTACGGCGGCCACGCGTGTGGTGGAAAGAGAGACCCACGTCGGAAGAGAGGAACGAGAGGACGAGAGAAGAGACGGAGGAGAGAGAGGTGAGACTTCTCCTCCAGGGGCCTTAGTCGCCGACTGTCCGCTACTACGCACGGTGTTAACACCACTATCGTCGTCACCGTCCAGCCCTCTCTTTCTTCTTCTTCATCGCACTACCTATCCCTCCCACTATCCGCCTTCTCCCTTTCCCTCTCACCTGTTGCGGCGCACCCCTTTGATCCAGTCGTTTTCGTGCGCCCCGCTTGAAGATCGCACTTCGCAGCGACGCAGCGCGCACTACCTCGTTCAGTATCCTTGGAGGAACTATCACGTGTCCTAGAAACGGCCAGGCCACTGATCGGAGATCAGTGAGATCTTCGAAAGAAATCGCGAAGAGAGGACGTCGATCTTCAGAAGAAATCGCGAAGAGAAGACGACTGTTTTGCTTCTGGTATTAAATTAATCGTGGATTTCAATTGAAGAAAAGTTAAAACCGTGCGCTCTTCCATTACGATGGAAAATTATTAAGAGAATAGTCTTGAGAGAAAAAATACCATTTAGTCTCGAGAAAGAACTTTCCGAATTATCAAGAAGTCACGACTGATTTTCCGGGACTAATGATACAACATTGTTGGGTCGACGATTGTAATCATTTGAAATTTCTTCGAATAGGTCTGTTTGGATTACTTATTGATCTAAGATCCATAACACGACAGTTAATGTGGAAAGTGCCGAGCGGAGTATAAACAGCGTTGTTATACTCCGCTACATTTAAGAGGATCTCCAAGTTATTTCCAAAAATATATGTATTTCATTCGACATCGTTCTATCATTGAAAATATCTCTGTAACTATTTTCACGCGAACTATGAAAGATCGATTGTAGTGCAAACTGATGGACAATTTATGAAAGATAAGCCTGTTCGAAGCGCGACGATAAAAGGAACGAAACATTGCCGATCAATATATCAGTTCCCTTTTTTGTGAGAAGTTGACTCGTTTGAAGAGTGAATTCGAAAAGTGTCAGACAAATACAAAATATGGGTCCCAAGTGAAGTGGAGTGTTGGCCACGAAGTGTACTGGCATTAAAAGGTGTTCTCCAGCTCATCGTCATCATTGAACGACCGTCGATAAACGGATTCACGCTGCCATCTGCACGAGAGGTGAGATCGTCACGAAACGTGATTTCTTATCAGAAATATCGAATTTACATATCATTAATTTTCTCTTATAACCAGATTCTACTTACATAAACAAAAAGGACTGTGGCAGAAATATCAAATCATTCAAACAGAGAAATGTTGGATTATTTTTACATTCTAATGTTAAACTTATTTCTCCTATATACATATATTAATTAAAAGGACGGACTTCTTAATAATAAAATACGTGTTGTGTTTAAATTATCTCGTATTTACACCATAAACAAAACGGACAGGAATGAATTAGCGATGAGAAATGTAGTGTTAATTCATTTAACGAATCTAACGCTTGCAATTACGAGCATTCTATTACAATTGTCTCTATTTACATTCAATTAATGTTGCAAAGGATATCAATATTATTGTTCAGTAAATTTCAATTATCACATATTTTTTTCACTAATTATTTCAAATCTAAAATGCTTGTTCGAATTTTATGACGTACTAGGAATGAAAAAAAGAAGAGTTCCAACTAACATTACAGCGCTTAAACGTTACTGCGATGTCGCTAGAGATTATCGGCAGAGATATCACAAAAGTTTGTCGACTAATTGCTTTGGCGAAGGGGAAATGACGTATGGGGCAGCGGATATCATTAAAAAGAAATGACCGTTTGCCTTATCAAAGATCGTTAGTGTTTGTCCACATCTATCGCTTCAAAATATTTATTAACATTTCCTATATGTCACATTGACAATTAAATTGTTTCGTCGCATTTCTTTGTACATCATGTGCGTCACAGAACTCAGACTTCATCTGAGGGCCAGGAACAACGGGGCCTGACCGTAAAGCTGTCAGCGAGAATGATAAGCGAGCGTTAACTTTATGTTGACCGCTCTCTCAACAAAACGTGTGTTTGATAAAAATAAACTTTCGAATGATATCATTTATGGAGAATGTGTACCGAGAGCAAGTCTCTCGTCTGCGCTCGCGTGCGCGCGTTTAACGAGCGGTAATAAAAAATATCTAATAAGCTACCGCCACAATAATTAATTCCGGCAATAGCATTAATCGTTGCCATCGAGGCGGCAATTATTTTTAAATGTACTGCCGTTACGCGTTTCATCGTAAAACTCGCTATACTGCCAATGCTTTTTCTACTCGGTATCCCGTAGCGGTGTAAACCGACGGTTTTCTCGAAAAGTAAAACGCGCGTTTACTGCGCCACAGAGATACAAACGGAGCCTATCTTTGGACCATTTGACTTCAGGTAAAAATATTTCGAGAGCCTTTATATATGTATATATAACTACACAAAAGAACGTCACATATTGATATTATAAATAATATACAACTGTATCGTGCACTTGTTGACATTAATTTCATTTATCTCTATTGTCACATTCTAGAAAAATTTTCCTAATTCATATAAGATATAGAGACATTATACACATTCGTGAAGAGTCTTTTGATATTCTGCTGCGAGACTTTCCGCCGTAAGTTACGGCAGACACGTGGGGTATCACATAAATCACGCATGAGTATGCGGAATAAAAGGAAAAGAAGTGAGAGGTGAAGTAGACAGTAGAGGTATACCATCTAATATAGATACACTATCGCACAATAACAGTAGCGCGTACACGCTCGCGTTGGCACACGCGCACGATTCGGTACTTACATAATTCGCGCATGTTACAAGTAGTAACGCGGGTAGCCGACATGCAATCCGCTCATTCTTTCGCGGTTGGAACTGATTGCATCTGAGATACGGCCAGGCGGTATACCCATAAGAATACGTCAGTTCAAACAGCTCTAAGAAAATAGACCACTCCTTCGCTCTGCAGCGCGCGAAAATCACCTTTTAATCTGGGATGTAATGTCTACTTTCAGATAACTATATCTTCAAATTGTCTTAGTATAAATAGAGTTTCCTGATGGAAGGTTCCATTTGTAGATTCCATTTCTTGCTCTATATATATACACACATATATATATATATATATATGTTTAATTCTCTTATCTCATATACCTCTTTTAATCATTTTGCTAAGGAATAAAATAAAATTATTCTAAAGAAATTTTTTCTATCTTCTGAATTTATTTTAAGTTCACATAATTAGTATAATAATAGTCCGATACATGACATTTATAATTTTTCAATCAGGATTGTTTTTTGTTGATTTTTTGGGGTGAAAATGTAGCATGCCTAGTTTGCAATGCAAAACACAGTAAATCTATATCTATTTTTCATAAGGGCATTTAGCCTACGGCAAGAGTAACGCAGAATAAAGACCGTCATCGCAAGATCTTAAATAAATCACTCTTGATACACCATAATAACAACTGCAATTATATTTGTGAGGATATTTGTTGTCGTCGCTTTGCATGACATTACAGGTCGCAATTTCCGCCCAAACGATCTACAACGCAACGTTGACATGTGCGGCTAAAGCACGTAGGCGGACGACATATATACAAATGTTTTTCACCATTTACGCATACATTGTACGTACTACAATTCTGCGATTCGCGAGGTAATTTGGACTGTGGCCAATTGCCATTTTTGTCTCGTGAAGGACAATTAATGCAATCTGCTAGCCAGGGCCAATCGCAGACTTGCTTGTGTCTATCATAATGCAGCCTTACATTATCTGATCCCTCGATCAGAGGACATTCTATCAAGACTCTTCTACCAAAATGACACTTGTAAAACTTCGTGCAATCGAATTCATGCGGAATATTGGTCGCGTTCCCCTTCTCTAGGAATGGACACTGTGTCGGAATGCCATCCTCATAGAATTCTTCTTTCCAAAGTTGAACTTCCTTCGCAATAACCTCATTATTAACCCAAAATGCCAGGATGGTGAGGATAGTTACGTATATTCCTGTTTTTTTTTGCACCACGTTATTATATTTATTATATAAAGTGTCATTTACACATGGAAAGAATTATTTCTTAAAATTTACCCTGAAAATATGGTAATCGCGGGACAACATTATATTTCGAAGAATTTTTATGTTAATCTCTCACATTCATTAATAAAACTACAATAAAATATAAAATAAACTTGATTAATTTTACAGAAGTGCATGGTAAAAATCTTTAAAATATTGTATTGTACCATAACTGAAAATATGTATTGTACCAATACATATTTTCAGGATAAATTTTAAGAAATAATTCTTTTTCCGTGGCAGTTAATTAAATCATAATGTAATCGATTTTTATTATAATTAAAGAATTAATTATTTCACATATTTATATAAATTTCAATAAATAAAAATCTATTGTATCAATGTAAATATATATGTATATTTTATCGTTTAATAATAATCTATGCATTATTATAAAAATATATTAAGTTGCTTACCCCTCATAGTATGTTGTCTAGTCAATTCAAGAATTTGAAAAAGAAGTCTCGTTTTTTATATTAACACGTGCCTTTCTCATCTGTTTAAATACCGCAACTAATTAAAGTTAGATGGACCGGTTTTTATAAATATGTATTATCACAAAGATAGATTAGCACATATCGAAGATAATCTCGACAGATAGATCGAAGATATATATTTCCGTTTCATGTATTACTTTATAGAAATATAAAATTTATGAAATATATACATAATGCATAAATAATTTTTAGGCATCATCTGCACTAAAAAAGTTTGTTAATTTAATAAACCACCAATACAAGTGATTTATAAATATAGATAACAAATTATATTATTTTAATTTGTTGCGACTAGTCTGCTATTCTAATTATTAGTAATAGAAGCAATTTTTATGTAAAACCTAATCTATTTTTTGAGGTTATTAAATAAGTTTTTATTTGTTAGCAATAATTATTATTTTGATTGATATCGTAAATCGTGTATTATTTGTAACATTAACGAATAATGAGAAATTATTCATGCGAATAACCGATCGACCGTTTTCCTACCTACCAAACCGTCACATTTGTTATCCCTCTTTTGTTCCTGTAGCAAACTCATTTGACTCATTTTTGTCAGGATGTAAAACAATAGTTTATAATGGAGAAAGTTGGAATTAAATTTTGTATCCTACACAATTTTTTTCTTATCATTAAGTTTGATTCACATAATATGATTTATAAATATTGTTGATAAAAGATATGTAATCATTTAATTAAAACAGAAAGAAATGTTCAGATATTAGATAATTGAAACTTCTAAAATCTTTTATCGTTCCACTTTCCTATTATTGCTTGATGATTCAGAGGCACTTAAATCTATAAAGGAGAAATATAATCTTCTGTTATCAGTTAAAACCCCTTAAAATTGTGCGTCATATCTCGATCAACCTTTAATTATAAAATTATCGAAGCACATAATCTGCATTGCTATCAAATACTATATAAAAGGAAGAAAAATTAGTTCGAATGAGGATTTCTCGCATACGTCCGGATGAGGATGAACAAGTGTGTAATCGATTAATCCTACAGGCGCAGTGGGATATCTCCGTGCCAACGAAAAGACAGTTGGAGTGACATTAAAATACAACGAGATACGGTCAACCCGTCACCATCGTTGAGAAATTCTGACTCCAATGTCGTCGCGTCGTAGCATTTGTAACCCCAACTCGGTTATTCCGGTAGCATAACAAGTACCTCTAGTCATTTTGCAGATGACATTCATTGTTGCATTATGTGTGACGCGTAAAACTATCTTACTTTGTATGTCCGAAATTAATGTACACGCATGAGTTTATTATTCTATATGTAATTATTGCATTATAATTATATAGGATCTTTATTAAATTCACGCAACATTATTGGAAAGATTATGTGTGTGTGTGTATTAGCTTCTCGTATCAATTATTACACATTAATTATTTTGAATGTTATAACTGTATAATATGACATAGTTTGTTTACTATAAATAAATGTCGTGCAAAATAATTAATGTGTAATAATTAATTGAGCTTCTAACGTTCTAACTTAATTTCTTTTGTGATATAAAAAAAGAAAATAAAATAAAGATGAAACACCAAATCACAAGAATTAGATATTTAAAACAATAGGAGTAAGCCAAATATATGAATTGCTAATGTTGTTTGTGGATAAATAACATCAAAATGACATCGTGTATTGTGATAATCACAAATAAAATTTTCTTTTGTTCACAATATTATACAAATTAAAAAAAATTTTGTTTTGGAAAAGATATAAATTGATAATTCTTCTACATTCTATTATTTATAAAAAGATTTTTAAATCGATCGATTCGTTATTCGTATTTTATTACCATTGTACATAAAATCATAAACGCGAAATACAATGAAGTGAAAGTAGCTTCGAGAGATTGAACTTGTTTCACCGGATCTATTATTCCTGATTTATTGGCGATGGCGGTAGCGTTCGATACGAAGTTTGTTTGCAATACGTCAACGCTGTATAGAAATTCCAATATTACCGTTACGTGGGCCAATGTAACAGCAGTGCTAGTTAACGATTAAACACACTACAATAATAGATCCATTTAATGCTGTGAATAGCTAATATAATACGTGCTCCACACGCACACGTAATTTTGTATTTTACGTTTAAAACTTAACAGATTTACAGTAAAAATTTTCAATAATTTTTTATATTAATACAAATTAATTTTACAACTTATTCTACGTATAATTTAAATACATAAAGTAGTTTAAGTTAAAATTTCTAAAAAATTAAGTATTATTTTGTCGATTTTGTTTATTATGCTATTATATCTCTGGACATTATTACTCTCTTGATAAAATACTGTTTTACTTTTAATTTTTATTTACGTATAATATTATAATTATCTATAAAATTATTATTGTTTATATTATTTATATTTAACGAATCTAACGATATACATTTGAAATCCCAAGGACAACGAAGCGAAATCGTAAGTTTCGATATGGCCTGCTATATAGATACCACTCGATCATAAATCCCCACGCAATTCTGGTTATCGCGTCGAAGTAGACTGCCGCTCGGCGGCAATTTGTTATCGGTCGATTTATTGCATTTCAGCGGCTGTCGCGGAACGTCGTGGTAAACGAAAGTATCTGTAGGATTGCGACTTTTGTCGACAGAGTATGTCAGTGAAGAAATACCAATACAGTGAAGAAATACGCCATAACTTGCCGTACGTACCTACCAGTAGCATAGCAACTAAGGGCTGGATGTACCGACCGTATTGTATATATACACCATATATCATCACCACGTAGCTCTCGCATGCCCAAACTCGCACGCACGCACGCACGCACGTGTATACACGCATGCACGCCTGCACATACATGCGGATGCCTAGGGGCTGGATTACGTACACGCGTCATACGTGTAAGTATATTCGCGTAGCGATCATATGCGTGTATGCGTCTGCCCTAAAGGAGACAGATGCGTAGTGCGCACGCATTTGTGTCCTGGCACGCGAGCACCCTCGCACGACTCTTTTCTCTCGCACTACAGACGTACGATTCCGCCATCTTTCAATAAGAAGCGTCTTGAAATAAACCACGTCTTGTTACGAAAGATTTGGGTAATTTTTTAAAGTTTATATTAATAAAAAGCACACTTTTCCAAAATAATAGTGTTCTTGCATTTAAACAAAAGTTTTAAACACGTAATATATGAAAATAAATTATTGTAATAAAGTCATATACTGTAAAATAAGATAATTCATCATGAAGCACAAAAAATATCTTTCATAAACAGTTTTCAATTATATTTGACTTAAATTACTATTGAATTAATTATTTTACTTAAAAAATGTTGCAAATGCAAAGAAAATGTTTTAATTCTAAAAAATATGCTCATTACTTGTCTCCTCTTCTGGAATAATCAAATTAATTTATTTGTAAATTTAACATTTCTAATTTTTATCGAATAATATTCATTGCATGACGATTATCAATTCCCTACACATAATATATATTTAAAATATCGAATCAAATCGTATCGTAATCACAAAACGAAATCGCAACGCTACGTGATGGTCACCGTTGTCAAGAGGATGGCCCGGTTTATATATAAAAAGATTCGTACGCGTAAAAGAGACACGTGCCGAAGGAATCGCAACTTTGGCGGAGCAGCTGGCGAGGCGAGCCAAAAGAAACATCAAGGAGTTCCCTAGTCTAGACCTAGATCCGTCTCTAGACGATCAGATGGACGGGCAAACGGACAAACGGAAAGGAAGTTAGAGAGAGAGACAGATCGCCAGACGTAAGGCCCAAAGATCACGACGATGGTAGCACGTGCCCCATTCAAGACGCCGTCTTGCTGCTAGGGCCTCTCCACCCTCGTAACGTAGCCTCACCTAATCCAGCCTCCTTCTAGCCAGGGCTATTCAACCGGTGACGAAGCGAGCTCTTTGTGACCCGAATTCGATCAAAGTAGCGCTAGTACTGATTCAGCCGCCGCCGTCTCACTTTCTTTCACGCTTTTTTTATCGCGCCACACATCAGGAAGTTATAACGTCTGTTGCCTTTGGCCAGGGCCTGCGTGGCCCCCCGAACTTAAGACGGCTAATCAGCGCGAAATAATAGAACAGGGAACAGTAATAAAGATTGGGTAGTGTGATGTTTCTGCTTTCAGCATGTAACTCGTTATATACCTCTTGAAACTTTTTTAATACCATGACGATGGAGGCAAGGATATTTTTTGCCAATGTATATATATTGCAGATAAATTTAGTTTCATAGCTGCAACTATATAATTACAGAATATATAGGCACGAGTATAAAACACAGGGAGTTCATGAACATAGTTTTTGCAAGTTTTATTTATCGATTCTTTGATCACGTTTTTTTTTTAAATCGCAATCTGCTCTTAACAAAATAAAAATTTATTTTAAACTGATGTGATTTTAAATATCAAGTCTTTTAATAACCACATATGAAATTTATATTTCTTTTATGAATAAATAATTAAAAATAAAACAAGTCAGTGTTTACAATGTATTAAATTTAATATTATTAGAGATAATGATAAGCAAATTGAAAAATGATATCATAGAAAACACGAGACAATGATTTGTCGAATCTGTTATAGAACCGCAAGTTGACATACATCCCGTCGCTTTACACTCTGAACGTCCATCCAACTGTGTCTCCATTTTCTTTTTTCCTCAAAGAAAATCCCACTTTCCAACAGTAAATGCCAATTTGTCAGAGGTTCGCAGACAAACAGACATTTAACGTACGTAACCGCCCTCGCACATAAATCAGGAAAAGAATATTAGCTTTTAGAACGCCCTTCAGAACCCTACAGGGGATTGCTTTCACTGCCGCTTGTAAACTCGGTAGCTATAAAGATTCGAAAGCTTTTTAGAAACTTTGACTTCGGGATAGATTAGGGGGAATAGAAGAGCAATGGATCAACGAAGATGGACCACCCGTTGTTCGTGTTTGCACCATTTAAGGACAATGATACGCAAGCTATGCGCCTTGAAATTGCAACGGACATCGTCATCCAAAGAATCGTAAAGATCACGGGATGTCCACCCGCAATAGAAAAAGAGAAAAAAGAAGAAGAATGAAAACCAACTGAAAGAGCATAAACCTTCCTAACATTAGGTCAAGCTTTTTTCCTTGAGAGGCGTGTCATCGCTATGGTCATAAATTTATAATTTCCTAATTTGATCAATACTCGATCGAAACTCCCTTTTTTTATCCTTTACTGTACACTTCAAAAAATAAATATTCAATTTTAAGATACATTAAAAAAATGGAGACAAGAATAAAATATTTTAATATCTTAAAATTAAATACTTCTTTTTACATCGTACAGATGTTATCGTTTTCATAGATTTATACAGTAATCCGTAAAAAAATTGTTAGTATCAAAGTTTTCAAATACTCATATTTTTTTCTTTTGCAAGATACAATGTATACATATATTTTTCATGTATTATTCATCTAATGTTACAAATATACATTTGTTAAAACGGATAAAAGTCTAATTTATCATTAGTCTTCACGTTATCACACATTTCATTTTACTCTTCTCTTATTTAGAAATTTATAATTATAATTAAGTTAATTAAAAGGGAAGTATTATAATATTATTGTATAAATTGTGGAAAAGATTATAGGAATACAAATTTTTTATATTTTTAAAATACTCAATCATCCTTAATTATTCTCTCATAATTTAAAAATAGATAAAATCCATCACAGAACTTCACGTTCAGAATATCCATCAAAATATCCATGCTAATTGAAGGACAAAGCAACGAGTTAGATAATGCGATTAATAAGGCAATTTAAGACTCATAATTTTTGTTACATATCGTTTAACTTCTCATGCAGTAGCCAGTAGTCCAGGAATAATGGAGATGGCCTCTCATTAGTTCTCGGAACACTAAATCCGTCCGTCTAATTACATAGCAGTCAAGGCAAGTCTCGCATGAAAACGATCCGCGAAGCAATATAATGTCGTAAGAATTTCTCTCTAAAATTCCGTATAAGCATTTTTCTATACATTTGATATTTTATGTATACCATTCTCCATCCATATTACTGCACAATTTTTTATGCAATATGTATTTTACATATAAAATACATATTGGCTATTTATATTATAACATATTATTGAATTACATATTATATAAATATCAACTGTGAAAGTTTACGAGAAAGCAACAAAAATTTATTGTGAGAATATTCTTTAACACTTTGTGAGAAAAGCTATCTAAACATTGCAATATATATAGCTATTGTTGTATTTATATATATTAATATTTGATTAAAAAAAAATTTTTCAGTTTTTTGTTGTTATTAAGTCAATCAACAATGACATTATTGTCGAAAAAGAATCTTCCATCTATGAAACATAATAATACTAAAAATACGTGAATGCAGAATTATATAGAAAGATGCAAAAATACGAAATAGCAAATGATTCTTTTTAAATTTAGCATATCGCGATCTTCTGTGCTAAACATTCGTTCTACATCATAATATATCGGTGTGCTCGCATGACGCGTCACTACTGGACACTACCGCGGTTAGTATGGCGGCGGTGAACCAATTCAGGTTTCTTTGGGGCCCGACTTCTCTTTTCACATCGTCTCGAAAGGAGAGCTCGATATTCTTTCAGAAGAGCGATAAAGGTTTCGCGCGCCCGGGCGCACGCTGAAAGGAGGACTCTCGCAGCGTGTGAAACTATCGGCGCGATCTGCCGCGGGCGATCGTTAATAATAAGGCTTCATTATGGCCCGCAGAGCAACAGTATATAGCGCACAATTACGCGTCAATTCTGTCAACGTATATCGTCACGTCGCGGGATATCTACGCTATTCCTGAAAAGAATTGCAGTACACTCACGCGATACACACATACAGCCGTGTTCAAGCTTACTAAAAAAAAACTTCTTTTCTCAATCTAAAATATATTTCGAGATCCTTCCTAATCACGCAGACTAATTTAACATGGAAAAGTATTGTAGTTTTTTTATTATAATAAAAATTAGACTATATAATTATTTCTAAACACTAGTATCTGTGGCTTCTTAATGTCCTATGTATATATTATACTTGTAATATTGCTTTTAATATTCTTACGCATTAGATTTATTTTAAATTTTAGATACGCTTACTACTTTTAATTTGTTTACATTTGTTATATTATAGTTATACCTTTATAGTTTCTTAGGGAGGTAATCAAAATTTGAAGTCGCTTAAATCTATGTGCAAAAAAGAAAAAAAGAAAGTTGCTTTTCGGAGCATTGATATCGTGGTAAGAGGATTCTACAAAACCATAATTATCTCTGCAGATCCTTCGATTCCTAGTAGAAGTAGACATAACGCAACATGACGGGCGACTCGGCATTGCGCACCTCTAGCGAAAGATACAAATTGAGATTAGCTGCACCGCACAGAGAGGGCTACATCGCACCCCTGCGGCTTCGTTGTTCCTGTACCATTGTCTCGTGAATACAGTGAGGGGGCGGAGGGGGTCCTAAAAGGCACGTACACGCGTGGTTTACACGCGGAGTACACGGCAAGCTGCAACAGCGAGCGTCTCGTCATAACGGTCGCCGACGAGGTCACGGGGAATACGGGCGACAGGACAGGCAGCCAGCAGCCCGAGGGCTATTATTGTGCGCGGACGACGATCTTTATGTGAGATCTTACACGGGGTTCTACAGGGCTCCCCCTTTCCGCCCTGCGTCGTACGCCCATGGCTGTGTACGGACGGAGGGTGCTCTGCGGTTTCGTTATTTTTCTCTGTCTCATCAACCCCTCTCGTTCTTCCACACGCTGGCTGGGGTCCTCTGTAATCTCTCTTCATAGCGTCCTCTCTCTTCGTCACCTTGTAAAGTAAATCTCTTTAGGCGTTGAAAATCGCTGTATGATAAAGAAAAAAGGATTTTATAACTTGAAAAAAAAAGTCATCGGATGGTAATAACCTCCACAACTTCAACTAAAGTAATTCAAAACAGATGATTCAACATTCTTCTTTGCCTTCGATCGTTCATTCTGATTGTATCTTAACTTTTGTTGAAACTGTCTATTAAAATATAATAATCGTTACTCATTTATTTAATAAAAGGCCGGTATAATAGAATATTGTAAAATCTGTTTTATTCATATTGTATCATATTTAATCTAATGTTCGATATTACTCCAACTGACTCACTGGCTTTAAATTAAACTCTAACAAGAGAGTACGACAAATATCTTTACTCATCTCTATCTCTTTGTTATCATCATGTATTTCTTTAAAATTCCACTCTTGCAATTAATCTTTACAACGACGGAAGTGTCCTTCATAAAAAGAAACCGTCTATATGATTTCTTACTCACACTGAGCCATTATTTATCTTACATAACTGATGTTACAATCCTGTAAATACGTATATTCGCATCTAGATTTACCAGGAATATACCTCCTCGGGAATAAATCGTGTTCTTTCTCTCTCTTCAGTCTGCGGTAGAACGCACTCAAGCAGCGACGACGGTGGCGATAGCATGGTAGGGGCAAATCCTAATGAGGATTCCCTCTCTACACCGGTTACAGCCGACCGGCGCAAAGTAAATGAGCAGGTGCCTCTGGTATGCGCCCCGCCTACGCTTTCCACTCCGCTCCTCGTTCTCCACACACCGAGCCTTCTCTTTTTTCTCTCTCTCTCTCTCTCTCTCTCTCTCTCTCTCTCTTCTCGCGCGCTCGTGATGGAAGATTGCGTGGAAAAATGGTCGCCGTATCCGACAAATTATTCGTTTCCCTCCGTAGTGTTTCCCTGCCGACCTATCCCCTTTCCTACAAACGGGACCAGTCACGACCGTATTAGAGTGCATTAGGAAAGCCAACGTCATAATTCACGCTCGAATTCTCGGTGTTCCGCCTCGCCACGTTTGGGAACCTGTTGCGCTACGAGTTGTTGTGGATCGTAGGTGGATCGTGTAAATTACTTCTGTATTCCGTGTGCCACTTTCATGATGCAGGCATTAAGTTTCCTCTGTCCTCTTTACGTTACTTCTATGGCCCGCGTATTAATCCGCATATTTATGATTCCCAAGCGGCGCTTGACCTTCCGATTATATTACTTTACAAGTTTATTCCATGAAGATTTTAAACATTAAATTATATTTAGATAGACGTGTTGCGTTTCTAATAAAAAATTTACCGTAAAATAGTTATTCTAAATTAATCAAATTAATGAATATGAATGAAATAATGTAAATTTTATATGTAATATCATATGTTATAGAATAATAATTGTCTGACCAAAACTAAATTCCGAAAAACTTAAATAGTTCTTCTCTTTAGCGGCAGCAAAATTTCTTTCATTTTTACTGGTTTTTATACAGAGTTATACATCATCGTGTGAGTGCATTCAATTCGAGTTCCTTCTCCCGACAAAAGCAATCGAAAGTGGGAATTTAGATAAATCGACGTGTAATCCCTTTATCTGTTCGATCACGGATGACAAATCGATGGGACGGTCGTTAGACTTTCAACCTTGAAGAGAGACCTTCTAAAGGTGAGCAGAGGCGGTGACACGGCTGGCTAAATCGGGAGGAGAGTTCTCGGAGCAAGACTCCTCTCTTCTAGTCGTACGTGCCCGCGAAGAGGTCTTCGAGACAGAGCAAACGCGTGCGCTTTTTTAATACCCGTATAGTCGTGCATGCTCGCAGTTGCGTGCTGGCGCATGAACGCGCGCTCGCGCGTACGTACCTGCACGTGTTTGCTTAAAATCTTGACGCATGACCGACCGTTTGATTTGTTTTTCCTTCCTCAGGGCCGGTATAGATGCTGGCACAAAGCTAAAAATGTCGACTACAAGATTTCAACCCTTTAATAACGATAACATGTTTAAAAACAAGATATTTTTTTACTATGCATGCGAAAGAATTTGCTGAAATATTTAATAATTTAATTAGATATATATTGTCTACATAATTATAAAAATAATTATATAAGAAACTCAAGTGTGATAAGCAATACTACAAAGTTTCTATATTCTAGCTATTAGTTTGAATATCCTATGTAATTATTTTGATAGTCCAACAAAATTATTTCCTATATCTAGCTATAAATTTCTAGATACTTTAACAAAACCATTCTTTTCATAGAAAAACAGAGAGTTTATTATTGCGTAAAACTCATAAATATCAAATTTTTACAGTAATTCTATTATTTAATAAAATTCTTTTTGTTTCTCCTTTGAAAGAAATTGTGCTTTCCACGATCAAAAGTTAATTAGAGTTCTCGGTTCCACTAATTGTATATACAGTTGTCTAATTGATGTTATAGAATGCAATAATTCAAAATGATAACGCGGAAAAAAGTGTTCGCCGCGCTCTCGAGATACACAAATCCGATCCTGCGTGATTTCTGGAAGAGAAGTCACCGTCCGTCCTTCGTCGATCATATACTACTGGAGACCTTAACGACGTATACGTCTCACTCTGTTCGTCTCCAAAGTTATCGTATCTTCTCTCACCTCTGGGAAAAGGACGAACACCTCCCTACGGATCTTCCTTCGCCGCGGTATGTAAATACGAGAAACGAGAAGGCTCCTCATCTCGGACGACCGACCGCGGTGCATCGTATCGTATTCCGCAGCCATTTGTCTTCGCGATCCGGGATTACGTTACCGCGATGATACACGATGACATTTATTTCGGGATTTGTTCGGCTCAGGCCAGGGTCCTTTCTCTCCTTCCAGGGGAATCCTTCGCGGACACTCCTTTCGTCGCGAGCCACGCGTATTTGTGCATAGCCGCGGAATCACGTGAAATAAATGCCTCGAGAGAGGCATTTTTTTAAAAATTATTATATACATTATTATATATAAAAATGAAATTATCTAATCGACTTCTTAAAATGCTATAAATACATAAATCAATACAAATGAGTGAAGTCACTGAGTGCTATAAGCTAATTGTAAGTCTTCAGTAATAATTTCAACGATTACTGAATGTGTGCTTAGCTTAGAGTTCAATAACTTGGCTCATTTGTACGTAAAATTGTCACGTATCGACAGCATTGTCTGGTTAAGAAATTTATTGGGAAAATGTAAAGATAAAATAATATCACTAATTTAAATTTTTTACCAAGTATTACGATTTTCTGAATAATAAAAGACTATTTCTTGAATGTTAACGCACAGTTCATTAAATCCAGAATTTAAGAAATCAGATTCCTTAAGCATCTTTCGATGATGTATAGCGTGTAAAATGATGGTGGGTTCGATCTGTTACCGTGTTCTCTTGTCACGCAAGGGATTAGCAAAATCTGATATAACGCGATATTACGAGCGCGAATAAGATTCTGTAAACGCAGATGCCGTTACGAAATCCCAACGTAACGCGCACGAGCTCCCTAAAAAGGGAGCGCATGGCGGAGATCAAACAGCTGGATCATCTCGTGCGTGCCTTTAGGTAAGGATCTCTTTCTTGCGGCAAAGGTGGGTATATACCCAGGTGCAAACCCCGAAAGGCGTACGTCACAATGCGCGCGTACATACGCACGCGTGGTTTGTGCGATGTGTCGTGAAAGTCGCGCTTAAAAAAAAAAGAAGAGGAAGTGCAGTCTTTTTACGTTAACACAAGTCAATGACCGTTTTCTGCCTTTCCGGAAGGTACATTGAAAAAATGCGGAAAATCTACCTTATTCTACCTACTGCGGCATTTATCATCGACCTAAAAATTATAATCGTAAATAAATATATTACGAACATGATAACGTGAGTCTAAATATCATAAACTAAAAGAAATGAAAAATTGATTTGTTAACAAAAATGCAAAACGTAAAGAAATAGTATTTTTTAAATTGTATTTCAATATATGTTCGGCAAATTAGCGCAATTGTAAAATCATTGAGTAACAATTGCGATTGATATACACTACTCGTTTAGATCTATCTTTTAGAACTCTATTAATAGAAAACATAGTTACCAAAGATTCAATAAATATAGACTTATTATTTCCTAATGAACATTCACACCGACGTCTTATTGCGTTTTCCTAATCGAGAAACATTATGTAGGCACCGAATCGAGAAAGTGGCAATCAGGATAACGTAAATTGCATCAGTCACTTCGTACCTGACAAAGAGATCAGAGAACAACGAGATACATGGCGATCTATATGTGTTGTGTCGCACGCTCCAACCTGTAATTACATTTGATTTTACGGACCGGCCGGCGACGAGATGCGTGGGCATACGCACTGTAGAGAAAATGCCGTGTGGATCGTTTCGAAAGTGCACTATACGGTTTCTAAGAGGCGTTAGACCCGACCCGGGCTCATTAAGGCTAATGACGTGGATCGCGCAATTATTCCAATAAGCGATAGTCCGGCCTAAGCTTCTAACCTATCAATTTGTTATAATTACAACGCAAAAGGACAGCGAGAGTAATAGCGTTTTCGGCCCAAGTGAGTTCGCTTGAATTGGATTAATGACGTTATATGCTTTTGGCAGAGCGCGTAACGTTAACCCATAGTAGAGCACGTGACGTTATTAATTCAAGCCAGATCAGTGCAAACCTGTTCGGGTCGAAAACGCTAAAAAGGAGAAAAAAAATATATACATACATATTATGATTTCGTCTCGTTAGTCTATGAACTTACCGCATTACGTGCCCCTCGATCATACGAGCGTTGCTAAAATGGGATAGATCGCGATTCGTAATTTCGAACGTGGCATATTGTCACAGTTCACACGGCGGGAATATTGGTCTCGTCTCTGTGAAGTTATTAGTGCCGACAAATCACCGTCAGATTTGCACGATGGATCATAAATCATCCAATGGCGATTGCAAATTACGTAATCGTGATTTTCTATGAAAATCCGTAATGGCAGGCCGTATTTGATTGCGCTCGCCGTAGTGGAATAATAAACCATCGAACGAATTCGTTATTAGCATATTTTATTTTATATGCGATGATTTCGCGAGATTACACGCGAGAGAAGGAAACGGACGGCGTTAAATTTGTATTCGCGGGGCACGCGAGTTCCTAAAAGTAAATCAACTTGGACTATTCCGCGCTTTACGGTTCTCCATCTGGCATTAGGTCGCCGCCGCGGCGGCTTCTTCGGTAGAAAAAAAGAAAAAGTGGAAAGAGGAAAAAGGCAAATACGAAAGTCTAGAAAAAATTCAAACGGTCGAGCAGCCACTTAGCGAGTACTCTCGACATGGTGGACACGTGTCTAAAGTGTGGCCAGAGCCTCGACCACGTGTCAATATCTCAAGGGGCATTTGTTTACAAAAGTCGTACAAAGAGAGGACGACGCGTCAGGTATTTTTATCAGAAACTTTCCAAAAGGCTATATTTGAGTTTCTGCGTTCGCGGAATGGAGCGGATGTTCCAAATTTGTCGAGCAACTCGCTTGAAAGAATGCTACTAATGATAAGACAAATCGAATAAAATATTCCTCAATGAGTGATAAATTAATGAAAATAAAATATCCATTGAGAGAGCGCGTTTCGATATTGGCACCTGAAACCACGTCATCAACAAACATCTAATGAACTTGTTTGAGAAAAATGATGCAATGGTGATAGGCTATAGCGATAACGAAGTTAGAGAGTCTGATGATCGTTGAGAAAAATGTTTAACAAAAAAGAAAATTTTCCAGTGTGTTATCTGGTGTGGTAACAGTGAAGTCATCCGACGATAGTTTAAGCGCTATGCAGTGCACGCAACGCCAACTTTCTTATCGAAATGCCTGTGCGTGTGCACGCACCCTTGGACGCGTGGGCAGTCCCGGCGAGACGCCAGTAAGATAATTCTCTCTCTCTCTCTCTTCTTCTTTCTTCATTCTACATGTCGCGTGCAACCCCGTTCCCTCTCTCGTCCCCCCTGTAAGTCGTTCTCGGTCACCCTTGGCTACTTCGCCAGTAAAAACAGCGTGAACTGGTCGGTCGCGTGCACGAAGTAGGGAGATAGGCGTGGTTCGATGTTCGTACGTGCACCCACGCGCGATGGTGTGCGTGCGCGTACCTCGCGCCTATTGCTCTTGGTTAGGCTGACGCGACGCCTAAGAGAGGGGACCGGTCTTCAGAGTCCGGAGAGGGTATACCGTACTGTTGATGGTGGGGCCAGCTGGCACGGGTTAAACATCGTCGGCGGAGGGGACCTAAGGTCCGTGGCACACGAAAGTCAGTGGGGGATGCCGCGCACGTGGAGAGAGGGACGGAGGGTGGCGAACGCGGCCGAAGGTGAAACTTCCGAGCCGCCGCCGCAGACAGCTTCGCAGTCGGCGCGAGACCGCGCTACTGAAAGGATCGTCGTGTTGTCGGCTGTGCGAGCGTGCGCCACGTCTTTCTTTTTCTCCGAGGTGTCCCAACGCCGCTCTCTCTCCCTCTCCCTTCATTCTTTCATTCTCGCGCGACAGCGAGAGAGCCGCGGACCACGTACGGAGTGCAAAAGGGGGAATCCCTACGAGGATTGTTCTCGAGAGGGCCAACCACCCTTCGCCCGCGCGAAGGAAAACAAAACGCGCGCGATCGTCCGTCGCACGAAGAGAGAATAATCGTTGCGAGACAACTCAAGTTGGCTTGTCGAGCTATATCGTCGATAATAGTTGTCACGTGGTACTTGGACGGTGACATTCCGACGGACCAGAGAATTCTGTGATCTTGATGTGCCTGATTGATCTCGCTAGCCAGCTCCCCACTCTTTGTCGAGCTATATCGTCGATAATAGTTGTCACGTGGTACTTGGACGGTGACATTCCGACGGACTAGAGAATTCTGTGATCTTGATGTGCCTGATTGATCTCGCTAGCCAGCTCCCCACTCGTGTGTTAATTGTGCCCCGCGCGAATTTCCGCTCTGACCTCTAATGATATTGAACGAGAGAGAGAGAGAGAGAGAGAGAGGGAGAGCTTACGATCATCAAACGCGTGGGAGAGAGCATCGTCGTTGCACGTCGTCATCGAGTAGTGCCATACCCGATCTCGACAGAAGCGTTCGTTCACACGTGAGCGAGAGACGGAGGCTGTGGTGAAGTGCCGCCGCAGAGAGATCGGCAAAATTTCTGTGTGTATGTGCTAATGCAATGTGATCGACGTTCGCTCGAATCGAGCGAATCCGTAGCCGTTGTTGTTCGTTGTTATTATTTCCGTTGTACATCGACTTGTCAGTGTTGTCCAAGGGTAATTAATTAAATACCGCGAACTGCGCGCCCGCACGACGGCTCGGACGTTTGATTGTTACTGTGATAAAGAGAAAGAAGGGACGGTCTTCTGTATAAGCTAAGTTCAGTGCCTGCTGTATTGTGATTTGTGACTGTAAGAAGATAAATAAGAAGGGGTGTCCGCAGATTAAAGTGTCCCAAGGTGGAGGAGGTTGAATCTCCGAAGGATCGGATGCACGACAGCCCCTAACTGTTACCCGGTAAGCGACGATTCGATCTTGCCACTCTTTATCAAGAAAAATGCGCCACGATGTCCGTCGATCCATCATAATGATCGATAAAGTCTGGCTTCGGTTGAATTAGAGAATCACTTATCAGGGAATCATGAACATTGCTGGTAAAATATTTCGTTAATAGTAACAAGGAATATTTCAAAACGCTAATGATATTATGTTTTTTTATTACGATCCGATTTTTCATTACCTAATTAACTTGTAGTTTAGACTTAACCTCACTTAACTCGATGATAATATTTTTCTAGCTATGATTAATCGCTAAACTAATTTTGTAATGGTAACTTTAACAGTTATTCATTATAAAAAAACCATCAGTTTAGTGATTATAATAATTAGAAAAATACAATTTTTACATTATATTATCAGGTTGAGCTTAACAGATTAACCAGCAAATGAAAAACCGAGTATAATACGCTGATCTCTTCGACTTTATTTTTGTAAAAAAAAGATTGTATACGGAGGAGCTTGTGAATATTTTCGTAATAATATTTTTATAGAGTATGATACGCCCGTATAACGTAAAAATGAATGCGGAATTCATAGGAAAAAAAAATTTTTTTATAAGCGCTTGTTTTATATAAAGAAAAGAAAATTAAAATATTGAAAGTGTAAGATGTTACACAATACGTTTTATAGTGCTGAAGGATTATCGTGCAATTTTCTCTTATGAGAGTACACTGCCTGTAATGTTATAAAAATGTCACGTTAGTCGAGGGTTACTGTAATATTACAGGCATGCGCTATATCGAAAGTCGGTTAACGGAATATTTCGTTGTAGTTTTATTCGCTGCAACTTTGTTGCTTGCTCTATTAATGTCACAACTTTAATCAATGCTCCCATTGCACGTTAAAAGAGATAGATAAAAAAAAAAATGACAAAGCCAATTAAATAAAAACCAGAAGAGTTGTACATTTTTACCAGATGGTTTATAAATTGGGATGTGTACTCTGCAAGTGATTATCGCGCGTTAAACGAGATCGTAAAAAAGCAACCCGATGGAATCTCGTTAGAACAATCGAGAGAGATAATAATCGCACGGCGAACTGCCATTTAATATCAAAGCCGCTTCTTCCACCCTCGTTGACACTAGAATGCGTTTATAATCGATGTCACAAAAGCCGGTTTTCCTTGGTTGTCACGTGCGAGGGCGGTTTTAACATCGTTACGCCGCGCTCGTCGAAGCGTCGCGACGCTGAGCGTCGGAAGTGGAGCGGACACGCGTGGTAAAGTAAATACATGCGAAGCATGTTCTCGACTACTCTGTTTCACGCTCGACCTTTTCCGCCTCGCGATTGAAATTTTAAATGCACGCCAGATCGATGCAGAAGTTCGAAAACGCGCCAGTGGAAAATATTTATTTATCATTTCTCAATCGCTGTTACAAAGAGATACGTAATTCAATATATTACTCCATGGTGTACACAGAAAAGAAATAAAAAGAAAGTAGGAAGGAGTTGTGAATTTTAAGTAATTAAACAATGTAAATATATGTTAAACGTGAGACACAATTGAAAAGCAGCCAATAGAACAGAGCATAACAGATTACAACACCTATCAGAAACTGTGTGTGATGCGTGTGTATTCTACACTGTTTAAATTCATAACGTCAAATAATATCCACAATTGGAGTTATTTTTAATCATTTTTATAAATCTCCATTACTCCTACTCAATATATCGTTTAATTTAACTAAAACAATGTAATTCAACTCAATAATTAAATATACTATTAAATTTGACTCAAATTCAGTTTATTATTTGCTAAGAGCATACGTTAATATGGACATTGTTTACATTGAAATTAACCACAAAATGGAATGATTTACATTTCGATACACATAGAAGTGAAAAATAACCAAATGTTATTTATACGATTCAAGGGATTAGATTATCCATTGATCTGTTAATATTTAACAGTGGTAGGTATATATACATGGTTTCATAATAGGCTCAAATTTTTCTCATTCCCCGTTTTCATTGTCTGTGCTTTTCAATTGTCTTTCAGATTTTATACTTTGAATTAAAGGATTCTCCTTTGTTTTCAAATGTATCAGCTGTAATTTCATGCGTGGATCAACACTCAAAATCAGCGGTAGCCATTAATAATAGTTTAATGTTGAAATTAAAAGAACATTTAAAAATTTACTGATTTAATCCACGTGTGATATATGTTACGTCCACGCAACAATAAAGAATCATCTTTTTCTCTCGCATATTCCGTCATGACATATGTATACGTAATATATCACTATCGGAGGTTCTGCAATTTCGACTGAGTGATTTGCGGCGTTACAGAGAATCGCGAGTTTTGAAAATATCTCCCGGTGACGTAACACTGAATACGGGTTACCGTCTTACGCGCGAGGGTGGCTTAATGTTGGAAGTGGAGCGGACACGCGCGTTAACCCAGCCATGTAGAACGATCTGCTGCGACCAATCTCGTTCACGCGCTTCGTCCCTTCACGCCTTGTGACTTTGACGCGTGCTAAGCGTGACACGTATGCGTTAAATCTCTTATCCGTCGCGTACGCCTTCCTATCTACCGTGTTACATCGCGAAATTCTGCCGAGAAAGTGGGTATTTATATGTATACGCCAAATGAACTGTCGAATGACATAAATTAAGAAACGCAAAACGTGGTGTTAAAATAAAGTTGACACCGGTTGACACGTTGATTTGAATAACAATGGAAATTTTGGAACATGCCGCCGTTTCGTCACTTCATCTGCTAGGCGTATAATTTCATTTTTAGATTGGTGTGTATGAATTATACGCTCTGCTTTCAACACACATATTTCATTTCTCATTTATATTATTTTTTCTAAACAATACGCGCCCCAGAATATCAAAGAAAATATGCAAGTTTTTAATTTTGTGTTTCTCTCTCTTCTATGTGAGGTTACAGATATTTTCATTATTTACATATATCTTACATGTATATATATAATATAACATATTTGTTTATTATCATATATAAAGAGATTATTCGCGTCTTGATTTGTTGATACTATGGTATGCTGATTTCCATTATTACAGGTTATTACTCGTATTTAATTCATAGACTTAATCGTATTACATTAATCGTATTACTCGAGATTAATTGTTTACAACAGTTGCAGCTCCTCTGGCATTTTGGATTTAACAAAATATCCGTTGAAATAAATAGGACAATCATGTGAAACTCCTATTGTTTCAATAGATTCGTAATGCAACGGTACAATCCTAAAAAGTCAGCGTTCTTCTCGACGTGCATAGTAAAGAGAGTGGCCGGACATGGAACACACAAAGTGTCAGATGTCACGGCTGCCCTGTCTCATTTGCAAACAACGTACCGAGCGACGAAAACGTTCTTCAATCCCACGGGCAAGATCCTCTTTTAGGCGCCTCGTTTCATAGCTTCTTTGATACATGATACATCGCGTTTGCGTAAAAGGCATTACAAGAATGAAATAATTCTGTTTGTTTATCTATTCCAAAGAACTGAATTCCGTGCTTAGTCATGATTTACAAAATACAAACTATAGAGTGTTAGTTACACATCTTATTAAATACTAAAAATAATAATATACATTCAAAATAGCTTTGGTTTACCAATCGATGAAAATCTTTTGGTGCACGATCTATTTGGTATTTATTAAAATGAAACTAGCACCCTCCAGAGATTACTTTTTCAAAATATACGTTATTGATGTTACTATCCGATCAGCAAGTCGTTATTTTTCATTTTGGTATAAAAATCCCAACTAAATAACATCAAAACTTTGTTAACTGGATAGTGATTTGATAACCACACGAAACTTCATGACGAAATTGTTTTGTCATCCTGAATATGGACAAAAACTGAATGCGATTGGTATTTCATTCACGCGTCTATTTATATTTACATAATATATTTGAATCGATCTTGTATTAAATCCGCTTGTCATTCATCATTTGTCACAGAAAGGAGCACGCGAATGATCGAAATCAGACATGGTTTCTCTCGATCATCACTGTTCCGACGATCGTTATCCGTCGACCGATATCTAAGTATCGGCAGGTATACGATTTATCGTGCTTTATGCGCATATTCGCGCCCGTCGCCGATGCGCTACAGCAGCAGCTGCATCGACAGGGCTCTGGGTCCGCGCGCATAATGATACATTGCGCCGGACATGAAAGTTATAAGCTTTAATTCGAGGCTCGCGCGATTCAGCGTGCCTCGGTGACCGTATATCGATCGCCAATTTGCTATGCAGATCGAAGGCCTTTCGGTACGCTCGCTCCCCGGCGCGCACAGCCCCTGCAATCTTCCTCCGCTCCGACTCTTTATACCCTCCCTCCTCCCCTCGTCGTCGTTTTCTCTCTTTCTTCCTGCGCGCGCCTTTCGCGCTCCCACGTAAAGACGGCGGCCGTGCAGAAATAGAATAAGCGAGGATTAAGGTAGTCGCTATCTCGGCGATAAGATTACACGCGACTCCTCCGTTGGGAGACAACTACCAGCGCACGAGCGTTTTGTTGCTTTCCTGCAGCGACCGCAGCGCGAAGCAGCGCGCGCGCTTCTCAGGCCGTTTCTTATTGTTTGAAACGATTATCAATGATAATAGAAGAGCCTATCTTGTAAGAAACATTAAAGTTTCATTAAAAAATTGCAAATTTTCTTAGTATTTAAGAAGATTCGATGGTCTCGTGTGTAGGTATTTAGTGAATTCAAGAAAATCATATAATATTATTTAACAACAATCAAGTTTTCCCATAGTAATGATCGGGAATAAATTTTCATTTGTGTCTCAAAATAAATCGATTTTTATAAAGAGGCTAATTTTCTTTTATTTTTCCGACATCGGAAATATCCATTATCGGGATAAACTTGGAAACGCTCTCGAGACTCATTGATTCATATATCAAGCAACTCCGCGTTTCATGGTGTTTAGTAAATTTCGCATGCTACCATACTTTTCCTGCCTTTATAGACAAATGTATCGCGAAATTAATCTTGTCAGATCGATTCCACGGCAGATATATTTCTCACGACGGCGCACAAGAGTACGACGGCTCGATATTGCGATTTTTGTCGATTCGACGGACGCGGGACGATCGAACGTGAGTAATCTCCTCGTGGCACGGCGCCGCAATTAGGAAATCCATTTGGCGTAATTGCGCCAACGATCACTCTCGGTACTAGCTACCGCGCTTAATCAAACGGCCGCCGCCATCCACTTCGCCATTTACCTGTACAGAACATTTCATGAGGCTTTGAAGGCTACAAGTGCGTATTTCTTAATGTATTCGTAATCGACTTCTTTCTAAAGATTGAAACCGAGTGTAACTATCTTAATATCGGGAAATTAAGAAACTTTATCGAACGCGAAACTTTAAAGCAAAGTTTTGAAAAAGGTTTCAACAAAGACGTAGATATAACAAAACCGTATTTTTCATTCAACGTGAACTTAAACAGATCTCGATCTGAGATTTCACAAACTTTAAGATGCATTCCTTTCGAAATTAATGTACTTTCGATTTAATCGATTTGTCTCGGTAACTTAACAAGGAAATTCTGTGTAGCAGCTACGAAAAGCATTCTCCGATGCGGGCGCAATCACATATGTCGATTAGATACGTATTTGTAATCTTGATAGTCATCACCGATAGTTCAGCAGGGGCAATGACGATAACAAGACACAGTGACGATCGTTAACGATCGTAACGATAGCTGATTACTGACTTAACGAGTGCAGATCGGCAGTCTCGCGACTCGCTGCAGCTTAAGTTCAGAAAGCAAATGATGCATTGTATTTCTTACCGAAAAAAAAAAACACTAGAACAAAAGAAGCAAGCATAAAGAAGAAAATTCATAATTCCATAAATGCTTACTGTCGAGTTTCTTAAATATAAGTTATACATTCGTATGAATCGAATGGCGAATGATATGAAATAGCAAACTATCATAGTACTGAACAATCTTATTGTTATGGTAAGAAATATATATTAAAGAAGAACATATATTGTATAAAGAAGCAAAAGAAATCTAGGAACAGATTTTAAATGTTTGATAAATTCATTTAGGTTAGACTTTTAAATTGTAATTATTTTCTCAAAACAAATTATTTTGTTTTCTAAACAACATTAATAATAAGTGAAGAAAGTTAAATTCGTATAAAATGGATCTTACAATTAGTGTGCCAAATAATTTTTGTATAAATCTTACAATTTTCAGCAGTTAGCAAACCATTATTTTTCGAAACACAGCTAAAGCTAGAATACATAATGTTATGAATTAAAGCGACAAACAATTCAATACGATTGGTGTTAATGTCTTTAAAACACTGTAAAGAACGTTAATTCAATGTTCATTTTATTCTATTTTTGTCATTATTAATATTAAACACAATGCAGTGCTCAATTGTTTTAGAAGTGATAAAAAAGTACAAGTACTTTACAAACTAGTTATAATTATTTATTGCTTCAAAGTCTATAATCACCGCAAAGGATTAAAATTGTATTCTTACGTGTTTTACGTTTGCATTTCGTTATTTTGTTATTTGAAGAACATTCATTCGCGCGCGATTTCGAATGTACGCCCACGAAAATCTGATGATGTCGACATAATGATCAGTGATTATGCTAATCGCTGAGTCCGCGAGGGCAAATCTCGCGCTACGATACGCGTTGCGAATTGTCACCTGCACGACGCAAAGAACGCACTGCAAATAGTACTCGCGAGGAGGCACGACATGCAAATCACGCCTTCGAGGCGGTCCGTAATTGACGATGTCGATTTTTAGAGACACACGTCTCAATAGGCGGTCGAAAACGTCGCGAACGTAGACGTCGCGAAAGCCTATATTTTGTATTGTTACTTTAATGATTCAATGGATCAGCTACGTGTACCATCATCAATAGAAACTGTTCAACGAAACATATTTGATCTTTAAAGAACGACAAATGATGAAAATGTCAAGTTTTTTTTTAGCAATTCTGAAGAATTTAAATTGTTCCGATTTTCTTGTATCTGACAAGTTATAAGATATTATGAAGTTTAGAAAAATCATAAATCTTACATTGTCTAGATAAAAAAGGTATCCAGGTAAAAACGTTCTTGAATGTCCTTGAATCCTAGAATTAGCCTAGAGAATTTAATGTATCCTGAAAAATTCTTAAAGAATCCCTGCAATTTGAAGATTATGTGATCTGGAATTTTTGTCATTCTTTCATTAAAAAAAAATTAGATCATGAAAAAACGAAGAAAGAATAATTTCCCTTGTGTTCGCAAGAATTATGTAACTCGGTAACGATAAATTTTATGATTATTTATGAAACTTTAAAGTACGGACATTGAAAATTAAATTAATAATTTAATAACGCGCGCCAATAAATAATAATTTTAGAAGGTGATGTTTGCGATATGTTAATATTGTAAAAAGAAAAGTTATGTTTTAGGTATAAGCCCTTCTTTAAAAGCAAACAAGACAAGTTACTATTAAACTTGGATTTAATGTCTACAATTAAAATATGTAGAATATAGCAGAGAAATTATCGTTTGTTGTGTGGAATGTTCGTTTATTATTCATAAAACATTAAATAATATTTAAACCAATGAATACCGATGAGAACATTAAATAATATTGTTTCAAATTTGTTTGCGTTTTAATTAATTCGTCATATAGAATTCTAATATAATATTTACATACAAAATATAATATTTACGCGAATTAATAAAAAAATCAATCAATTAATGAAAATTAATTGACCTGGAAAAATCAGGTATTTTTTTTTATCTAGAATGTATGTCTTGGATTTATCTTGAACATGATATTAGCCAGATATCACTGGACATCCTGATAATTAGATTAGACACACATTCAGTTATTATTGTAAATTTAAATTCAACACAAAATTATTGTAACTTTTCTCCCATTAGTGAAATCAATGTTATTCAGAAAACGATGTACACCGCTTTAGGGCATTGTGAAAATGTCAGTAAGATTTACGCGCGCGTAATTGTATGCGCCGTTGACGAGCGGATGCACGTGTGAATCTTCTTTTAATTAATTCTTCGAGCGGACCGATAATGCGTTTCGAACGCGTCGAGCGAGCGAGCGAAGCAGTGGAGTGCCGCTGTGTAGGTGGGCTCAAACGCGACGGAGTTTCTTCATCACGTGGCAGGTGTAGCCTTCGCGTAACGAATGAACGAACGAACGCCCGATAGCTTTCGACGATATTTTACACCGTTGTCTGCGCTCCGTCGATTCCTGCCGCCGCACGCCGAGAGATCTGTGGAAAGTAAACGCTTGCGTAAAACCATCGTCTGTCCTGGTCCCTTTCGCCCAGTATCCCCCCCGTGTCCCAAGGTGACTTCGCGCCAACGATTCTAAAATGTTCACCTCAGCGGGCGAATAGGGTAGCCAGCCTGTATTTAGGCACAGAGGCAAATTTCGCTTTAGCATCCTACGCGAAATTCTTCCAGTAGTCTGGACACCGGCGAGTATACACTTGATTTACGCGAAAACGCCATTTATTACTTAAAAATGTAAAATATTAATTGACGTAATAATTTACAAATGTAACGGACGTGTAGGTATACTTTTCAATGATCTATCTTAATTTAATTTAATTTTATGATAGAGCCAAGGAGTTAATCGTATACACTGTATATTTTAAGATTTTCAATTGTAGGATTGGCATTTCCTTCGAGAAATTAATTTTGTATGTTAATGTATGAATTTGGAAAATTCCTATATACCTACTTATACAGAATATTAATGCTCGAAATAAGTCTATTAGCGAACTTTGCACCACATCCAAGTTATAGGATGACGTTGGTCGTTCTAGTCGCGAGATATACAGTATTATATAGATACAAAAGCGCGCGGAGGATGAAGTCGTTAATCACAACACCGTAAAGCTTAACCGGCCGCGCGTGCCGGGTGGGTGAGAGCGAGGGTCGCACGAGGATAACACGGAGGGTTGGTTTCACCGGCCTTGACCGTGAATCCACCCCCCTAGCACGGTACGGAGTTGCACAGGTCGGTTGGGTTCGTTCCACGGCACATTGCACACGGGCGCGTTGTGTGTCGTCTCGCCGCTCTTCTCCACTCCCGCTGGAAATCAATATCGCTCTCGTACTCGTGCACCAGCAGAAGCTGCCTATGGACCGGTCCACTCGCCTTGACCAGGCGACTTGGACGTACAGTATCTTGGCTCGTGTCAGAAAATATATCGCTTTTAATACACTTTTGTACACTTCGCGTAATAATTATACGCGACAAATGAGACCGAGTGGACCACAGGTCGACTAATGTTGTACTAGTACTACGTTCAAATCGATTCTAAGTAATTCCAAATTATTCCAAACAAACGTTTTCGAATCCTGAATTTTAAAAAGTTGCAATTTTAATTCATCGTCACGTGATATATGTAAATTGGGATGTAAAATTCCGTTCGATAATTTATTGCGGTAGATGTTATAATAGCTAAAAGTTCGTGAACACTGCACATTCTGATCTTAGCTTTTGTGTTTATATTGTCGGTTAGAAATAATTGAACATAGCGATCTCTCTTCAAATCGATACTTTAAAGAAAGAGAAAGAAAGAGCGAAAAAGATATGTTTTAAGCTGTAACTTCACTCTTTTTAAACTGAGAGTATTTTCACAGGAATGCGCAGTTTATTCTTATTACATATCTATGGTGAGCACATAATATACGAAAGACTTATTTAAACTATAACTAATGAATATTGCAATAAAAGCTACAGTATTGAAAACTGAAACGAAAACGCCGGAAAAAAATAATGGCGCAATATATTCACAATGTAAAAGTGATAACGAGAGGTACAAATGTTACGGCAAACCGTGAAATATACTGCATTTATAAATTGCATCATTCGCCACGATCGGGCAATATCTGACTGAAATGTATTATTAGCGAATGTTATTGCGACTGATACAGTGTTTCTGCTAATGGATTCCTCGAATCTTCTGGAGGATTCAGATTACTTAGTACGATGATATGCGTCAATCGGCGTTTCGAGACCGGAAGGTACCAAATACAGATCTACATTACAATCTTAATAGCCATTATTTTAAAAATTATTTGCCATATATACGAGTATAGCGCATGACGACATAAAACTGCTATTTACCTTATTATATTTGCATGCATCCAGTTCTGCTTTAATATAACTTATATTTCATTAATTTTATAATTTTTTTTAGATGTATCTCATAATAAATATTGAATTGGTAATTTATTAAATTTTCTGATAGTTTAATTTATTTATTGGAATATATTGTTGGAAAATTTGTGTATTTTTGTAAAAAAAAAAAAATCTGCTGGTTAAAGTTTTTGTGTAAAGTAATGATCACGTTCTTATGTAAATTTAACGTGTGCTGTGTCTGTTATGCCAAATAAACTTAATGACAATAAAATGAAACATAAAGTATTAATTGGAATAATTTAAAAAATAAGGCTTAAGGCCGAGATTTTCTGACAAGCTTCATCTCAAAGCGCCCTGTGGCGTATCTTGAATTAATTTGAAGAAAATTTGTGTTATATACTAAAATAAGTGTGTTCTCTGTTTCCTGAAGAGAATAAATACTATCGCATGGTACTGTGGCCCTACAAAGTGAGCCGGAAAACCATAAACAGGGGAACTCAAAGAAGAGTTCTACCTACTGAACGCGATGAACGATGAGCGACGAGTGATATCCAATGAAAGCTCTGCTTTTTCTCACGTGACGGCGTAAAGCAGAGCTCTCATTGGATATCGCTCGTCGCTCATCGCTCATGGTGGTGTTCAATGTGCAGTAGTTATTAGATGTAGTTATTACGCGTTTAAATTATTTCACTTTGATGTGGTCGCGATGTCTCAATTGTATTTCGTCGTAAAGTTACACTAATTATTTATTAAAAATTGAAATTTTTAACAAATTAATAGTGTGACTTTTACACATTATATCAATAAAATGTTTGAGTAGTTACATTTATATATAATGTAAAAAGAATTTATATACATGTTAATTTTATCACAGTAATTATGTTGATTGTACAAATAATCTTCAAATTACGTTCAAAATGACATTACTTTTTTTGTTGAAATATGAACGTAGTATTAGTGTCATCATTTAATATACCTATATTATATAATACAAAAATTTAAGTGGACTGTTTGAGATATACGATTTATATTAAATTTAACGCATTTTTTTAATGCGTATTTAACAATGCGTATTTACACTGCAATCATAAGCTTCAGTAAAATTAAATATAACATTAATCGAAAATAATACAGACTGTTAGTTTTCTTGCGACAAGAGCTGAAAAAAAGAAAAATACAATTCAAATAACCAACGTTAAAAGACCGGTCCTAAGAGACAGAGACAACTGGATGCAATTGGAGTATATCTATTGGGCGTAATATACTTGCAATGTGTCTGTGGGACAAGCAGCAGCCGGCTATATCTGTCAACGTTTTATGTGCCGGCATCGCGATGCCCAATACTCCCACTAATGTCGTGACGTGGCAGATTTAACGGAGAAATTAACGCCTACGCGCGTCTTCGTATCGCCCAGTGTCGCGACTCGCCGTTTTAATGTAAGCAGATCATACCTTGGCAATTCGACGGCGAAGGTATACGCAACGGACGTGACGTAGCGATTCGCGATTTCCGGCGGCGAATTGTTCGCCTTTTCCTCGCCAGCGAGGATCGTTAATTGCCTATCGGCGCGAGATCGTGCTTTGTCGCGACTGGCACACACGCCGGCTAACAAAAATCGACGTCTGCGCGAGACAAGCTGCATGTTTACTGTTAATTGGACGATGGTGAATTTGCATTTTAATCGATCGCCAGTTCGAAGCTGAGCGTGCGTTTTATTTACCCGTGAATCATGTTTTTCAAATTTCCAAAGCAATAGGAGACTCGTTGTGCGGGTGCGCATGAAAACAACCAATATTCAACCATTTCAAAACTAATAAGTAATAATCATCGTTTATTTCTACCGCTCCCGATTACATCTCTCCTTAACACTGGTATAACATTCTGGTATGACATGTCAGTAGGGTGTGTGCGTGTGTGATGCGATAACCCGTCTTTAATTTAAAATCATTACGCAATATATATTTGTAGACGGATTTGCATAAACATTGCGATTTATTGTACAATGTTAAAATTTGTTTCTATGTAACTTTCTGTTATACAACGAAATTCGAAAATAGCACGTATCGAAGTGCAAAGATCCTAGATAATTTTATACATTGTTATCTGTATATAAAGAAAGTTCGTGTAGGGTGCTTCGCACTCGCCACCGCTCGTATTCTCTCTCTTTCTCTCCCGGAATTCCCGATGTTTATATAGGTCAGGAGATGCGCGTGGCGCCTATCGATCGACCTGGAATACGAGTTCAAGGTCGCGCATCTCGCGTCTCAGAGGCTGCGCCGCTCTCTTGTGTTACGAGTTACTACCACATTCGTATATACTGAATATGCGAGCGATAAACGTGAAGCGCGCTTGTCAGACTTTTCAAAGTGATCCCGAACATCCGGACCGTTTTGCATCGACACATTTGAGTGGCGCAAGAAAAAATGTAGCTTGCATAATGCAACACGTGATGCTGTATTGTTTTCATATGCCAGTGTAAGAAAAGGAGCAAAAAATATTTTTTTATGCTAATAATCTCTCTTATAACATTTTATGTACAAAACAAATTATGCATCAACAATTTAAATTTAATCGTTGATTAAAATTAAAGTTAATCATCCATTTGCAGTTGCAGTCCGGATTTTTTGCTTATTTTTTTTATCGTTTTAGATTTTCAAAAAAATATGGAAAAATTCAAGGTTATACTATTTAACATTTCATACATTACCAAATACTTTTTAACTAATTGTAAAATGTCAAAAATCTTTATTTAATAAAAATTGAAATTTAAGCAAAAATGAGGAAGAAATTTGAGAGTGAAATTTTACTTCTGCTAGAAGAGACTCAAATTACGGAGAGTTATATTATAATCTCTGCGATATATTATAATCTACATATTCATCCTATAGGATCAAATCGAGATACTAAATTGTACACAATACTGATATATAATATTATAAAAGCTGTTTCCATCGATAATAAATCTTCTTTCATTTGCACGTACTAACATCGCGTCATATTTAACGCGTTTCATAATTCATAAGGATTTTTTCCAATATAATATATGCTAGTAATTCTTACATAATATCTCTATAAATGTGTACAACTGGTTTCTCTGGTTGTAAAATATGGCAACGAAGATCACCTTTCAAAGTATTACGACGATAAATTACTTATACAAATATATATAGTGAATTATATTTTAGCATTGTTATAGACGCTCATGTCTTCATAATGTTTCATATAGAAATATAAAAATATTGACCAAAGATATATACCAAAAATTTTTTCTAAAAAAAAAAAATAAATGTATTATATATTATCAACAAACACTTGGTTGTATAAAACTTTTGTTCATTTTCCACATTACAAAAAATCGATATTGTTACGTGGCAATATTACATCTTTTATTTACCTATAAAATAGAAAGAATATAAAATTAGTAGAACTTTGGCATGGTAAAGCACGTTATATTTATTTGGATTATTATTCGAAGGTAATACGACGCAATGAAGGTTTAACGATGTACCGAGCGCACTGAACGAACGCGCTGATTTCAGTTATTTAGCACGATAACACTCGACTCTCGCGCTCGAAGCGTAAGGGTGCAGCCACAATGGAAGGAATAAGGAATAAGAAATTTCAACCTATCCAGAAACTGGATGCATCAGTATACATAGTTTCTGATAGGCTGAAATTTCTTATGCCTTATTCCCAATTCCATGTTTCTTCTATTGTGACTGCACTCTTAATCTCCGAATCGATTCTCATCGTTCGATTCTGGTTTTCCCTCGCCTATCGTCATCCCTCTTCCTCGTTCTCCTCCTTTCATCTTGCGGTTTGCTCGTTTCCGCTACCGTTGCTGTCGATGAACGATCGCCGGCCGGCGCTAGGAAAACGATCATTCTCTATGGTCGAACAGGTAGCTGGGTTGGGCCTGGGTCGTTAAGTAGGTGTACGTACCTGCCGCGCACGATCGCAAAGTTGCCGAAGTGCTACTCAGCTACCGGAGTTAACAAGTTGAATCAAGCTTCTCTTGTCTGACTCTCGCGGTCATCCACCCTTTATTTCTTCTCACTTCTTAGACAAGTATCGAAGAGAAAATCGATTTAGAAAGAATCGAGTTGAAGAAACGTGTTATAATTGATTTTTTTTCTTCTCGAAACACGTTTGGAAAAATATTTCAATTTTTTTTAAACGATTGATTAATGGACCGAATCTTAATTTATTGAATGGAGCTATTGAAAAATCATATTTAATTATGCTGATTAAAACGCCTGCACAGAATTCAAGAGATCCAGGTTTAAATCCTGGCTGAGGCGACATTTTTGGTAGTAAATTATTTACTAGAGTTTCAAAGGTGCTTATTAGCATTTTTAATATTAGAATTGCTTGTCAGTTTAATTTGTGATATTATGTACTCCAGCTTTAGTCCGTATTTCAAGACTGACAAATAATCGGCGCGCAATTTAGTTTGAACTAAAAATCGTAAAAATTTGCGCGAAATCTTATTAGGCACCAAAACTCGCTTTGATTGAATATCTTCACTCGTTTGTATTAATAATTAATCATTTCAAATGATCGTTATCATAATATCAACGAAATTATTTTTTACGCGCTTAAAATTCTGAAGAATCTATTTAACAAATCTGTTTTACATTTGTATTCAATTGTTCAAAATTCAATATTTCTCGGTATTTCAAATAAAACATCGTTTTTCTTATTAATTTAAATGTGAATAGCCATATTTCTAAATGTACAGATATAAAACTAGAGAAAGGAATCTTACTGCTTTGATTAATCAATCAATAATTGTCTATCTCTAGTCTCTGCTTCTTCGTAAGATGCCGATCGTATCCGTACGAGAGAAAACGCATCGCGAGATATCGATGTCTGACCACGCGCCTCGAGAACCGAAGATGAGATGCACGAGGTTCCTTTGCCTCTTCCCGCGCTCTTGTATTCACCGCTCGTATACATACAGAAGCGACTCTTATCGAAGATCGGATCGCCGTCCTCTTCCTCTTACGGCAGCCCTGCGTTTGACGTCCCGAGGCTGTCGGTCAGTGGTTCCCAAAGGATCGATATTTCTTGCATAATATTTAACGAAAAACGATATTTTATGAAATAAAATACATGTAAACAAGTCGCAAAATACATTGATATATTTTTATTACATTAAAGGAGAAATTAATTTTAGAATTTATATGCATTTACGTAATTTTAAATTAAAAAAAATACCGGAAAAATTTAATAGTTTCTTAAATCTTTAAACTTCCCTCTCCCTCGGTTTATTTTATTAAATTTAAAAAATTAATAAATACAGAATATATTAATTTTTATTTTAAACTATTAAATTTTGGACTATTTTTTTGATACTTCAGATTTTTGTATTTTTAAATCTAAAGCGTACATTGTGAAGATTTATGTATTTGTAATTCGATAACAGTATCTGAAGACACGGTAGTGTCTCGGCGTTAAGACAATCGCAGCGACATCGCGCCGTGTATACGACACATAAAAGATTCTTAGTGGTATTGTTAAATGTCAACGTTAAATAGTCGCATTGCATGTGGCTCATTGTTATAATAGATATGTGTAATTTCATTCAAGATTCACTTATTATACTTGTTGTATAGTGGACTTTTCAGGTTCCTCTTCTCTCTCCTATGTATATCTCATTTGTAAGCACTTCGTCTCTCCTCTCACCTCGAATTTCTTATTTGTTGGCGCGGTTGCCTCTAAATGTTCCTGTCTACTTCTCATCTCTCTTTCGGACCGCACAGCAATAAATTCTCCGTGTTGCTATTTCTTTTCCTTGTTGCTCTTGAAGTTTTTTTCTAACCTCCTTTCATTCTACCATTAATTGTCTTTTCATCGTCATTTAAAAAGAAGAAATGTACAAAAGATTTACTAAAGTCAGAAAAAAAAAAGTCTCAAAAAGTTAAATTTACAAATTCAGTAATATCTCAATTAATATTTTAAATTTTTTAACAACTCAACATAAATGCAAAATTTATTGTATATCTTGCTCAAGAATATTGTGAATATTTTTTATAATATATGCAAGGACTTTTTTATAGTTTTGATAATATTTCGAATAATAAAATTATTTTGAATTATAATTTAAAGATATCAACAGAATATATTTCATAAAAATTATAACGATAATAAATATTGCATTTGGCTAAACTTTCTATTGTTTAATGCCGTGAAAAGTTTCAAATTACAATTATTTTATAAAACCAAGATATGTTGACACGTGCGCGTGATTCAGGGCGCATAATTTAGAGCCCGATCACTACGAAAACATTCAATATTGACTCGAGTATGCTGCTGCAAACAGCCAAAAAATATTTAGGCTTTCGAGTAGGTACTAGCGTCCTGAAAATCCTGGTCTCCAAATATTCGACTAGTCAAACATCCACCAGATGTTCAAACAAATCGTCAAATTAGTCACCTATCGATCGAATATTGAATACCTCCGAAATAGCTATTAAAGTAGCATACTTTTAAAAGTATAGCCTTTAAACTCGTTATTTGAATGTGCGTGCAATAAAATAAAAATATATGTTTTTATCATAAAACTATCAAGATTCAAATCTCCATTTAGTTTAATGAGTTTTAATGCATAAAGCTTTTGTCCAGAAATTTTGTTTTTTCATTAAGCTTGTGTACTTTAATAGCTATTTGGAATAGTACATTAAGATCAGGTATCTTGAACATTTAATTTATAGATACCTATTTTACATACCATTGGCGCCCATCATCAATTTTTTACAGCCTCGCATGCTATTATTATTTCAATTTATATCTGGATGGCTATAGAAATTGAGTACAAGCATGGAGCGCCAGGTGTTTTCTTTGAAAAAGTAGCAATGTGTTCGATACTGGTTTCGAATCCGGACACTTTGAGCTGTAATGATTAATTCTAATTGACCCATCTGTTCTGCCGCCAAACCATGTACTTCGCTTTCAAAATCTGACTTAAAGGATGTCTTTATCGATCGTAATTTACATATGGCGATTCTTTCAGCAGATTCGCATATGTAAAAATTCGTGTATATTAATGGAGATTATACGTGTGATAAAATATTTTTGATGCCTATTTTGTCGCAACAATATTATAAATTCAATCGAAATTTTATTTGTATTAATTAACTTTTCTTATATTCATATTTATTACGGATGAACAAATATTAATTATTTTATTAAACCATATGTGATTAGAGTACAATTCACTATCATTTTGTTTTTGAGAAGGTGTAGCATGTCAGAAACATTATCTTGATTAGATTTCTGATTTATTCGGATTTAATCTTTGCTAAGATTAATTGATTTCAGTTACAATTTTAGCTACCTGCTTGCTACTAAAAAAGAGAATGCTCCGCTTTGGAATTGTTCGATGCAAACGAATAGGAACGAATTTCACGGAATTGGGTCATTTATTCAAAGTCTTATAAATCGTTTGAATTTTTAAAAGGGAAAACACTGATGAAAAATTCTCTATTTTGTTGATGATTAATTTTCAATAATTTTAAGTTATCATGAACAGTTAACTTTGTCACGCTCTATCGGATAGATTATTTTTTCTAATGAAACGTTTCTGTCGAATGAAACAAGTATATTATAATCTAATAAATTTTCTTTCTTTTTGCTTTTGACATTAATTTGCACAGTATAAGTAATATTAATTTGTTATTGCAAATTAAATTACTTTTATTTATTATGTAAAATATATGTTACGTGATCCAAATGATACTTTGAATTATTTTCAGTTAATAACTATAATCTATTAATAACTGTATTCTCTCATATATTCAATGTGTGTTTGTACTTAATTTGACGTTGCTTTAATGTTGAAAGTGTATATCCGCTATAAAACTCATTGAAGATATAATTTAGTAACAACGGACGAGTATAGGAACCTTTTCTGGCCGCTTCCTCCGCCTGTATATCTCTATAGATTTATCATCTTTGGTTACGAGAAAAACGGACGAGAAACCGTCTTCTGCGCTTCCGGACGTCTTTTATAGACCACGCACTTCCTTGATAAGATCACTCCTTGCGTGGTATTAAACTCTAATCTCCGAAGGGAAGCGGCTAACCAATGCGGAAGTCGATTGCTATACAGTGCTTTCAAATTGTGTTACGAAAAGTATATCAAGAAATTAATATATGTCATATTTCTACAAGCCATTATATCATCAAATTGTTTTAAATTGATCGAACTAAGTTAATTGTTATCAGGTTAAAATCTTCTGGTTCGCTAAGGGTCAACAATAGAAATCGTACTGATTATAAAGTCTTAAGTCATAGAAAATTGACCAATCATAATCGATTATTCTTCTCACACTCGACTGTAATTGGTTAATTGTTTACAACTTAAGATCCTACGACCACTACGACTTCTGTCGTAGACCTCGCGTCAAAACAAGACAAACAATATAACAATATAAATAGTAACTTTGAAACAAATTCTGTTTTACGTTTTTCCTCTGCAATATTATATTAATACACATGGTAATTTTTAATTTATTTACGTTGATTATCTACCATATTATACATATTTTTATATAGGTATATTTTGTATTTAAACATTTATATTTTGTGTTTGCTCTAAAATAATATAAAATGCTATCATAATTGCGAAATAAAATTTATGCAGGTTAGGTGTTAAAATAAACTATTATTATTGTAAAATTGAAAAATAACATCTATTTCTTAAAACTTAAAACTGTAATTCTATATTCAGTTTAATTACAGAAAAAATACAGAGTGTTGATTTTTCATGTGTTAGATAAGTTTTTGCTGTGTGGTGGAATTTTCTTATCTTCGCCCGTAGTGTTGAAGTGCGAAGTACGAATGGAAAATATTATAGATATACACGCAAATGATGCGGCGAAATACTGACTTATGAATTACTTTTGCTATCATTAATAAACAAACGACATCGCGATGATCGCAAAATATGTAACAAACAGCGAGTACGTGATGCTTTATACTATTAGAAAAGATAAATTTTGTATCAATTATTTACGTATATCCTTGTAGTTAAAAATCTTATTTTCCTCAAGTGCGCAAAATAAATTCAGAATTTTTAAAAATTAAAACGGACTTTATGAAATTTAATATGATATATATTTAGATAATAAATATATTATGTAAAACTTCTTCGTATATTTATATACGTAATTAATGTCAAATTGCTATCAATAATGTGTACTAAAATTTATACTTTGGCATACGATTTACGTAGCTCATGCAAAATTCTTGTTTACGAGGTATTCAGGAAATTTGGCGCGAGTGAAGTTCTTCGTATGCTCGAAACTGTTCCTAGTCAGAGCGAAACATTCACTACAGCGCAACAAAGTCAAAGTTACAAGGAGCTTATTCTAGGTTTAATGCACCTGCGACTACAGTTTTACGACCGGCTGGGAGATCGACGTCTCCTTGCAAAAATAGAACGTCATTTGGGACATTGTCGTAGCTCTCCATGCGTGTGAACGACAGGGATGCAAGAACGACGGGACGAACGAAGACAGCCGTAGGAAAAAGAGAGAAAGTCGTCGGCACGGACAGTGGCAGCGAGTGATTTAGAAAACGTTGTCCGCCAACGCGCAAAAGCGCGTACGCAATTTCAGAGCTGAAGCTCGCCTCAAACACGTATCTGCACCGAATAGGATGAACCCTAATAGCTCATGGAGATAAATCATATAGAAATAACTTATACGGTTATGATATAAATATTCCTTTAGTAATATTATGCTTTTAGGTATGTACTCATATTTCTTTAGTATTTCGATTATTATGTTTTTATATAGATATATATAATTAGAAATAATGCTTATTCATGGAAAATAATAATACTAAATTAATATTAGCGTCTTGGGTTTAATAAAAATTTATAATTGGCTATTCCTAATATATTATTATATGTATTATAGTATTCCGTTGAGATGTTACGATATATGATTGATTTACGATTCACGCGCCTGTACGGCGCGGAGGCGGTGACTTCTAAAACATGAAGAAATCAAGGGTTAATGTCTTTTGTTTGTCTTGGCGAAATCTCGACTAAGTGAGTGGCTCATTTGCAATTTCGTTCGTTTGAGAACAGTCTCATAAGAGAATCTCAAGAATACCACGGAAATTCTCTAGGCATTTGCCTCGCGCATATTACTATCATTTCTCCATCATCATCCTACGTCTTTTTGTCGGAAAGTAGACAGAAATAAGAAATTATCTAGGAATCCCGAAGAGAGAGACTCCTCCGTGTAGGAAAAAGCTGGAATATCGAAACTATAATACAATAAAACCCCATAATTATGTATACTAAAAGAAAAGAATCACGCAATAACTATTCTTGGATAATTTATCGTCTTGGAAAAACTAGAAGAGAGAAATCTGGCAAGTTGTCGCTTTTGCAGTTTCTCCTCTTCTTCCCTCGGCGCTTATTTTCATTAATTCTGAAGCGATGGGTCTGAAGAAGAAGTCCTTCCGGAGGACGATAGTCGACGGCGCGGCGTCGCGTGGGGCCGCCATTACGTGGGCAAGCGGAATGGCCGTAATATCTCGCGGGGTCTCCGCGGAAGGCCGTAACGCAATAATGTGTCGACTTTATGCGACAATTATCGCAAAGGCTCATGGCGCGGAAAGACGGCGAAACCGCCGGCGAGATCGCATTAACCGACCTATGGTGGGCGCCTCAGCGTGTGGCACCTGTCCGGTCTTTTTCCTTTTTTTCCTTCCACCCTTCTGCGCGCTTTACCTGGTCTCCGTCCTTGTGCAGACTCATCGCCGTCTTAGGACTTCTTTTCTTCGAGATCCTTCTTCGAAGAGTCTTCCATTAGAGTGTCCATTGGGACATAAGAGAAGCCTCCCACTGACGTGCGATAATCATTGTGCTCTGGTTCCCTAGCCTCTTTCTCGAGATTATACCGCATATCTTTGACTTCCTGTTAAAGCAAATATCTATGACCGTTGAAAAGAAAACCTCTGCAACCACTATAGGACTAAATTTTGCGTTATATGAATCCTCTTGAATATAAATCATGGATGAATAACTTTTGTTATAATATATATGAAGAGATTAGAATTTTTTTAAATATGAATTTGGTAAATTATAAAATCATAAAAAAATAACAAAAATACTACATTACGATGAAAATGGATTAGATTTAGAGTTTGATTCGTACAAAACAAATCGGCCGTTAATTGAGTCAGTGATCAAACGGTAGATACATATTAGTCATCATCTTTTACACAGATGAAAGTATCACCGCGTAAAATCAGGCGTACCGACGTAATAGCCGTAACTATACCGCACGAGTTATTTAATCCGTGTTTGTGCGATAGACCATATCAAACCGATAATTATCAACCTCGATTGCAGACCGGAGATAGCGGGTGCTGTTCGCAAAACCGAGCAAAATCTCGACAGCTTTAACGGCGTTACTACGACTTCGCGAAGTTCCTCTCACGACGAGTTCTTGCGTATACGAGAGCTCTTCTTTCCTAGAAAGTCATTCTTCGAGAGTTCACGTTAACGCGAACGGGACTAAAGTAGAGTAAGAGAGCAAATATATGGCACGATATCGCTGTCATAAACTGAACAAGCTCACGGATCATTTTTTCTGTAATAAACTTTATCGTAAGATTAATTCTATATCTATAATAATAATAATTAAGCTTTAACACACAAAAGCACCGTAATATTTTCCAGCAGTACGATTGTAATTTTATTATAACACTTGAGTAATGTTTTTTTTAACGTACAAATAGCTTCATGATAGTAATTTGGTTTTAACACGCGAGAAATGTTGCAATAATTCCAGTATTGTGTAGAAATATCATCACATCGATACGCTACTATAATATAATTTTTTTTTTGTACAAATGATAAAGTATGACAAAGCGATATTATCTCAATTCATCGAATCGAAGATAATTACGAAAAGACAACGGTTTTGTTGAAGCATCTAAATTTAAATATAGATTTGAAAATAATTTTGTTTGAACAAAGTCATCCCTCGCAATCTTGCATGAAGAATTTAATACGATATTATTATACTTGGACCAATTCGTAAAAAGAGATATGACACGCCTATTTGTACAATGCTACAGAAATTTAACGGAATCTAATTCCTTACAATACTGCATTCACCTATACTTTCTTTATTATAATTCCTATATTGATGACTACAGCAAGCATAAAAAAATAATCTATAGACGAAACAAGTTGAATCAAACATTATATCTTTGAACTCTTATGAGAAATACGAATATTTAAAACGAAAAAGATTTCCTAATATTTTTTCCCTAATGATATCCAGTTTTACCACTATTTCTAATACATGTACGCAGCGACATTTTAATGCTTACATCCGCAAGATCATATACAGTTTAAGTTAGCTTGCGAGAAACCAAACTTTAGAAAGCCAAATTCACGCGAAAGTGGAACAAACATTAATTACAAGTTCAGAAGAACGATTCTTTTATCGATTAGTGCGCAATTGGGGGATCCATATGGTAATATAAAAAAAGTCTTATAAATAGAATCGTAAAATAAATACAGTAAAAAGAATCTTTAACGTAATAATGTGTGCCCCTGGAATGCATTCAATGTATTCTACTTGTCGATGATTTTGAAGAAAATCAGCAACTCTACATGCTGCAGCCGTGTGGCATTAGACTTGTAACAAGTTTCTGCGTGCGATATATACTGCAAGTTCCATTGGAATTCCCGGTGATTGCACCGGAGATGAAAGTGGTACGTTTTACTTCGTAATAAATCGTTGATATTAACGAGTCGCGGGCGAGATGAAAGTCGGTGAATTCAGACCGTTAATCGATCGGTTCATTTTAGTAAAAATGTATCACGTGCGGCGGTAAGAAGCGCGGGAAAAAGCACGTTTGTCGCGCCGGTGCATTCGTCAAAGTCCTCGTAATTATTTTTGATAAATGAAGGAGCGGCTCACGGTTGGTCATTTCAGACGGCTCGAGGTATGCAGTCAATTCGACGATTTTCGCTGGCAATGTGGGGCTGAACGTAATTAAAAATGTGTCATTGTTATTAACGATTACTTAATTTTTTTTCTTCGAGTCGAAGTAACAGGAAAGTCGATCGAGAGGGAGGGGGAGAAAGCCAGTGATTAAAACAAGTTAATAAGCGTTAATTAAATCGACGAGCTGTAAAATCGCGATCGGAAGGCGCATTTTCTTAATTGCATCCGCAGGCGTGTTCCCTTTTTTTAACTTTTTTTTTCGGCTTACATCTTATGTTTCTGGCTTCGATAAAAAGTTCATTTGTGATAATTACCTGTCGTGATTTAAGGAAAGTCAACGGTTATTTCAAATGTAGGATAAAAGATAGCGATGTATTCAATTTCATACGAAAGTTGTCAATGTTGAATCACACACTGATAATGTACATTGATTAACAAATGCACGTCTAATTCTTATTCTTACTTTTCTTATTGTTCTTAAATTGAGAGTTATATCTTTGTCAACTTTTCTTCCGATATTTCTTCAAATATTTATTTATTGAAAATTAAACTTTAACTTTTGCTATCCTATTTTATTTATAATATATCATGTAATGTATATCAGTCTAAAAATTCTTATTTTTACTATTCTCATTATTTCTAATTGAACTTACTTAAATTGATCTTACTTAAACTTTTCTACTCCAAATATTTACTTATTAAAAGATAAACTTTATAATCGTTCGCTATTTCATTTATATTAAATATGCATGCCAAAGTCTAAAATTCTTATTCTTCTGATTATTCTTAAATTGAGTCGTATCTTGCTTCGACTTTCTTTCAAATATTTTTGTTGCTCTACCATAAAAACGAGTGTACATAATACGTAAATATATATGAGTATCCGTAGTGCATTGAGATCGGATTCGTGAGTTTGCTAAACCCAAATAACTGTACGGATCAGTTATCTCTGCGGGAGCCAACAGATCAGAATGAGACGGTGTCGCAGTACGCTTTGAAGCGCTCGTTCACTAAACCAGCAATGTTTTTCTTTCTACATTGTTAAGTCGCAACTCGAAATTCCGTGCGGCATCTGACAAGTTATAAGCAATTTCTGACGTGGAATCGCGACTGTTTTTTTTCCTCTCTTTACCTCTATTTTTTCCCTATCCCGCTCGTCTGCGTCGATCTCGGCAGAGCGCGAAAGGAAACCGCTGCGAAACATCTTTATAGCGGCAATCAAACCGCGTTTCCTCGGGGAGAAATTCACGCCCGAGTGGAAGGATCGGTTAATCCGTTGCCGCCAATGAAGTAGTAAAACGAAAAGTTCGCGAAAACGAGGACTCGGGTGTTCGTACACTTAGGGGAAAAACGGATGACACTGTAGCATGTCAGTTTGTATTACACGTTTTACTAGTCAGAAATATGAAGAAGTGCATAAATGCAATTATGTCTTATTTAATGAGAAAAGAAAGACTATAAGAGGAAGACTAGAGAAATATCTATTTAATTATTTATTTCTTGATATATTAATATTATGTATATTTAATTGCTCATATATTTGATTTGTTCCCATGTTATCCATTTTCTGAAATTAATAAAATCGTATAAATCATGATTCCACACATATGAGAAATGTTTTTTGCGAGTGGAAAGCACAAAAGAGAACAAAATCGAACAGTAAAGGGAAGGCATGTGACGAACTATTTCAAACAGCCATGTCGTTGCACGCGATTTTCTCATTTTTTACACTATTTATAAGTTATAATCACATACGGCGAATTTGATGGATGCATTCAGTGCGCACTGATGCACATAGAGTGTCATACACATAAATGAATTTAGTATAGGTAAATATAAAAATTAAATCATGAAATCCTCAATACATTTTATTATGCTGGTAAGTAAAGTAAAATGTATTTTATAATTCAAAATATTTGCGTTTTACTTTCACACAGATCAAGTTAGTGTTCAACGGCTTTAATTGTGCATTAGTGCGCAATAGTACGTCCAACCGAGTTCCCTAATGTATTCCGAGATATTCAATTTCGATTTATCGATATTAAATCTCGAAACAATATAAATTATAACGAATGACAGAACATTAATTAAATAAAATATTATAATTCAGAGCATGTCCCAATATATTATCTCTTTATCAAAAAGCTGAAATTTATTGCAATTATAAGAAATAAGTTAAAACCCACAAAATACAAAAAATATAAATTTTTCGTTGAAAATAAAATAAATTATTATAATTTCTGTGCCACATTGCTTCAATTAAAAATATGAAACGTACATCGCATTTACTTGTGCGATATTGAACGAAATACGAAATAGCAATTTATACGAGTAAGATAAATTTTATTCAAGCTTGTCATTAATTATCCATTATGTTGTATAGTTTATTTTTGTTTCCAGTATGCATATTATTTCATTATTAATTCATTTTCAAATAATCCAACCCGGCACACCTATTCCGAGCGTATATTACATTTATCAACACGTCTCGCAGTGAATGAAACCATCAATTTAAGAAAACTCGTCATTAAATCATTTAAAATTAATTTTTAATTAAGTTTTATCTTCACCGTGGCATTATATATGTACATTATTTATACACGGAAAGAACGATTTTACTGAAGTATCCAAAAATTTAGATACAGATTTGAAAATAATTTTGTTGAACATTAAAAGTAATTACGTAGGAAAGTCAAGTATGATGAGTAATGCTGCAGAAAGTTTTAACATTCTAGCAACCAGTTTGAACGTCCTAATACATAATTATTTCTATCGTCCAAAAAATTTATTTTCAAATCGATCTATCTCTATAGCTAAATTTTTAATATTTTTAGCAAAACCGTCCTTTCTGTGGCAAAAAATTTTATTTGCATATACTTTGCTCTTGAACTTTGCTCTCGCAAAAATCTTTACTTACAAACTTTTATTCGCCCTAAGAACGGCTGCGGAAATGTAACAGTGATATCCGCGAAAAATCGAGGCTGTTGGTAACGAGCTGCGGTGACGTAGTGCAAAGTCCGGTCGGTCATGCGAGGATCACTTAGGGTGGTAATGACGATCGGTCGGCCAGATGGTGGCCGCGATAAAAACTCGCCTTCACCACGGCCATAGTCACCATATAATACCGTCCGTCCATCCATCGTAACGCGTCTTCCCCTTCCTCTTTCCTCCCTCGCGGATCATTTACCTTTCCGTTCTATCTGTCGAGCTATTTTCTAGTACCGCCGATCTCTCGCATCTGCTAGTCCGCTAGTTACTTCTAAAAAGCTCTCTTCGCAATCATTTCAAATTATTTTTATCGTATATATGAATCTTACATTTATTAATTAGTAACAATAATTAGTAATGATAATTTAAAATTTCTTTGTCTTATAACTTGAGGTAAACGACAGAAAAGAAGTGTATGTCTTTAAAAAAATATATAGTACAATGATATTATGAAGACAAATTGCTTGCTGAAAATGGAAACTCATTATACCCTATAAGATAATAAAAATAAAAAATAAAGAATTGCACGCAGTAACAGTATTTATAATAGTTATTCAATCAAACGTTTTATCTCCTTCTTTATTTTCTTGAGTAAAGCGTATCGGTGTCATAATTAAGAACAAAATCGCATGAGAACCACTGCGATACGGTTAATCGACACTTCATTCGACGGGATCGTTTTTGTCGCGTCCACAAAACGGGACCGTTAATTTCTCGCTCCGCGTCGTGAGATTTAATTTCGTAATTTTACGAGCGGCACGTAAGAGATGGGCATCTCCTTTCTCTGACGAGAGAGATCATGCCGATCGAAATAGGTATATATCGATAAATCGAGAATATTCACTCGCAGCCGACAACGACGGGTAGCGCCTACGCTGGATGGATCGGATGTCAAACCGAGATTAGTTTAGATTGATTTACTACTGAGATGCGTTCTTTATCGATCGTTCTATATTCGCGCTCATGTGATCACTCTAGAAGACTCCGCGAATATTTACAGCCACCGTACTACCATTGCTTGAGAGTTGATCTCTCGATCTTTTAACGCGCGATATCGATATCATATTTGCAGATGAACGCAAACATTTGTGGTAGCTTTATACTCATTTAAGCATTCTTCTGTTTAGCATTAAACATTTTAGAGAAAATTAAAAATCTATAATAATTTTGATAAAATCCAGAGTTAATCAGTATCTTTACAAAATTCATCAATTTTAATTAAATTTTATTCAATGTTCAGTTTTATTTAATTTTAAATATTTCAATTATTTAAATATAATTCCAAATATTTGTCATAACGATATTTTCTCAAAATAGCGACCTGTTGAAAAATTGATCTCATGTCTGTCAATGTCGACCGTATATCTCTGTAACAGCGAATTCTTTTTTCTCACGGATAGAGCCATCAGATCTCACAATTGGCTCTCTTTTCCGATCGTGTTTGGCGAACCAACGAGTGGCAACACTGTTGGAACGGTCGATTCGTTGAATGACAGAGAGGCAGTGGAGAAGAGATCGGACGGTCGTATCGATACATCAACGAGAGGAGAGGAGCGCACCTCGCGCTCGCGCTCGATGACTCGGTCCGATCTGCCATCTAGATACCGTGCGCGATATCGCTGCGAGGAACTCTGAAAATCCGCGGGCGGACTCTCGTCGTGGCCGAGCTATATAATTTCAAAAGGCTCTCTCCCGGCGTCTACAGCGGGTGATTTATGTAGGACGCGTCGCGCCCGTTGCGGCATATAGAAACTGCCGTGGAGATGGAGCGAGGTGGAGCCGCCGCGCTGCGCACAAGATCGCACTCCGGATAATCCTGTAAACTGCAGTATATTTCGCCTTTACAATCCACTGGCGCGGCGTTTCTCTCACGCCTGACACCACGTCGCATTTTAATATTGCCTCGACGAGATCGCGCGAAATTTCTCACCGCGCACCTTACTCACCCGTCAGACGACGGGCTCTTTACTACACTCGTCGCGAAAATATTGATAATTCTTAATCTGAGTTTAATGAGAATTTACATGAAGACCCTTACAAATATTTCGCGCGTTATAGATATATTTAATTTGTAAAATATTAATAAAATACATAGACGTATACTGCATATCTATGATTGTTTTATATATGATTTCAATTGAAAAATGTGTATACTTTTCATTATCATAATTATTATAATTAAATTGATTTTATATAATTATAGTATACGTTTAGTCGATAATACAGACGACTTTAATAGGATTTCCTAACATGATGATCTGTCGATAATAACGTTATATGTACAAAATATTTGATATACGAATAAGAAAGAATATTGCATAATAAAAATGAGAGTATTTTATATAATATCATTAAAAACTCGCCCCATAGGTCGGCTACATGTGGAAAACTTCTCTCTTGATTACTTTTTTCGAGTTCTCCTTTTTATTATTTACATACATATGAGGCATTCCACGTCAAACTGGGCACCTTTAAAATTACTCCATCGTAATTTTTATTTGTTTTAACTTTGCTGACACATTCTACCAGATAAATATGAGACACGTGTTCCGCGAAAAAAATTTGAGATTTTTTTTTGTGAAATTATTCACACTTATAAGTTGTAGAAATTCATAAAAAACGTCGCTTATGCGAACATTCAAATTATTGTATCATTAAAACCATTAGTCGTACAAAAAATAGAAGAGATCGATTTTAAAGATCTTAAATTGTTCTATGGATGAGTTTTTTCAATTTTTTTTATTTTTATATATATTGTATAAATAATTTTCCATTTGTTTACAATTTTTATTAACATCTTTAATTAACTCACCAATTGAAAAATTTTATTAAAAAATATCGTCACTATTTTTCACTTCGATATAAAGTAACCGTGAAAATTTCAAAATGAAACTCGAATGGACTGTATAGTTAAAAGTCTGTTGTGTGACGGCGCGGTTTTGTGTATTCGCATGAGAGATGTTTTTTTATGAATTTCTGCAACCTACAAGTATAAATAACTTCACAAAAAAAGTCTCAAATTTTTTTTCGCGAAACACGTGTTTATATTTTTATCTATAAAAATATGTCAGCAAAGTTTAAAAAAATTACAATAATTTTCAAAAGCGCTTTGACGTAAAATGCTTCACATATAAGAAACGACCGCATTGATAATACTTTAGTAAAATATTTTTTGGCGGACGTAAAATTAAATTTTTAACAAAAGTTGAATGCATTACTTTAAAAAGTATATATACTTAAAATTTAATGAATTAAATTTTAGATTAACATGAAAAGATATCCTGTCTTTCTTTTTGGTTATATATGACAATGAAGGATAAAATTTTCAAGCTTACTTATCAAAGTATTAATATATTGGAGATACAGAAAATATATCAAAACTTTTTTGGTAAAAAATGTTTTGAAAAAAATGTTTATCCTTGTGTTCATCATTGAGGAGATTTTCTGGTAATGACCAGGCACATATTTTGTTCATGCAGACACGTTTTCTGCTCGGCATCTGTAATTTCACCGTCTCGCTACGACGCGCACGTGAATGTGAAAACAACCCGCTCTGCAGTCTCATTTTTCCTCGCCCGTCGCGTTATCAGTCTTGCTCGCGCGCCGCACAGATCTCGTTCTTGCATAATATACGTGGCTACTCGCGATTTTATGCCTTTGTCGTAGGAAACATTAGTATACGCTGAAGCGTTTGAATAAAGTATGGGCCATTCGTTTCGATACGGTGATATCAGGTTTCCGTGAAGCATTTCGACGTCCGTTCCGCCAGCCAATCGATTCGAGTCATGCTCAAAATCCGATCATAATTTATCATTTCCGCACGTACTTAAAGCGATTGGAATGTTAAATAATGTTATTTGTTAATTTGTGCATTCCTTTATTTATTCAAAATTTGTTTTACACTAAAAAAAATTTCTAAATCTAATTGTAAGTAATTCTTTTCTTAAATAATTTCAAGTAAACGTTTCTTCACTGCAAGTAAATATTTTGTAAATGTAAACATATGTTACTTTTTAAGTAGTAATGTATGTTTACATTTAGAAAATATTTACTTGCAGTAAAGAAACGTTTACTTGAAATTATTCAAGAAAAAAAATTACTTGGGTTTAGACGATTTTTTCCAGTGTAACAATTTTAAGTCTTTCAATACTTTTTTAATGCAAAAATGTTTTTTATAATTTTCCCAAATACCCGATTATATTTATTATTCAATTTTCCATTTCTATTCTACGATAGAGAAGAAGATGATAATTTCTTCGATGCAAAAATAACGTCCTCGAGTCGAAGACGTTTCGACGCGGCGGCCGCGCTTGCAGGAATGCGGCGATCAAACACGGGAAGTGCGTACGCGGCGTGTGCGTGATGTTTCGACGAAAGAAAAAACCACTCCGTCGCGAATTCGTATAATAAGCAAACCTCGCGTTTACGCTACGTAATGACCGAGTAGCCAGTCGGCAGGCGCGCCTTCTCGCAGGAAGGAAAACCGATAAACACGCGCGATCAGCATGCAACGCCCTCGATCGGCGTGTCCGGCCGACTTTTTTCCAATTTTCGTGCCACCGCCGCCGCCGCTGCGTTCCCGAATGGCGATTGTAGTCGTTAGATCGGCACCTGCTCTCGCGCGAGACGGCCGCTTCTAATTATAATGATCGCCAAGCATGGATACTGTTTGCATGGTCGCAAAGACGGTAGCGAAAAAAAGAGGCGGTGGGCGGTTCGCATGCCGAGCGGCTTGCGAACGGCTCTAATTTCTATCTTGGGTTTATGAGCGCGCCTGTTTCTCTGTTTCCGTCGGCCCCGAGGTCTCTTGGTATCATTAGAGCTATGCTGTATCGACTGCCGACACGTTAATTAATTGCACTCGCCGCCCGTTCGGGCAGTTTTAATTGGTGACTCGGCTCTTGCGCGGCGCGTGCACTTGACTCTACCTTCGTATAATTTCAAGAGACTACTCCTGCGAGTGTAGAAAGAAGTGCTTTTAAACTAGAACACGACAGACTAGCGATTAAGTTTGCTGGAAAGATCCAGACCACCCCCCTCTCTTAGATGTCAGAAGAGCATTCGCGTGAGAAATGTAGAATTCTTGGATTTAATGAGATTGCATTTGGCGTGACATTATATATATAAACAACAGAAGCATAGATTTCAATAATTTTCTTTTGAATGTGAATAAAAGAATATTCTCATTGATTTATTGATATAGCATTTGAATTATATTCTTATGATTTGATTTTTTCTCTTGTTCGTCTATAATTTATTCAAAGTTGCAGAGTGAAGAGAATTTTACTGTCTAAACTGGTGGTTAGATAATCATTGTTGAATTTTTTGCATGCGCACGCGTATCGAGAGTTTCGTTTCTTGTATTGTGAGAAAAAATACGTTGAGAAAGAGAAAAAAACGAATGATAATCGATAATCAATTTTATATAATTTTATGTATAGTACCTATGTGATTTTACGCAAAAAAGATGAATATTTTGAGCAAGGAAATAATGTTAAATATTAAGTACTTACTTATCTTTAATAATCAATTGTAATTACAATTTAACTACAATTTATAATATTACGTTAATATTTATACATATTTTAGTACTTAATTCTCACACGCGATATATATACACGCAGTTTTAATGCTTATAATTAATGTTTCGAGCGTTTGAAAAAAAATATATAAAATTATCTGTAAATCTTGTTGTGGATTTCCTTTAACATAAAACGAATTAAGGTTTATATCGCGACAGTCCGTTTATAAAGCTAAAGTAAATTTTTTACATGCCATTCGATGCTTGGCAATAAGTTAGTAAGTTATTTATTTGTAGACGCTACGCACAAATAATTCATATTATTGTTCGCCAACGGTGGAGCATTAATACGAGGAACACGGATAATGTTCGAGAAAACGAGAGCAAAGTGAGGGCACTCTCGCGCTCGGCACGCGACGTTCATTAAAGGCCTCAGGGTCAGTTGCTGCTGAGCAAGCCCTTTTTTTTACCGCAGACCTCGAACCTCTGGTGTGGTGGTGTCTCGAGCCGGTGCGATATCGCGCCTGCCCCTCTCGTGCGTGCCGTTATTCGTCGGCGTCTCGTCGGGGGTGGTTAATTTACGTGTCGGCTAATTTACGCCGGCCACTCATCATCATGCGCCAGCTTATTACTACTCTCCTTTTTCTCGTTCATCCTCCTTCTCCTGCTCCTTCTCGTCTCTATATCTCTTTCTGCGTCTGGTATTCACGCGAATATCTCGCGATCGCGCCTATGGCGCGGGTGGAAATACTCCTTGACGGTTAAGACGAAGTACGCATGTCCCTCTCTTCATCATTGCTGACTACGCGCTCGTGTACCGTGACGATTACATGCCACATGCGACCAAATTGTCAGTGCTGCTGCGATTTCTCGCCTCACAGCACAACACAGTTTTGTAAGAGAGAGACGCATATTTCAAAAGATTGTTAAATCGGAGATGTTTATATTAGAATTGAAATTCAAACATTAAAAGTTCCACGTGAAGCTTTTTACTTAGCTATAATAAGAGCGAATTTCTTTTTTATTTATTTCCGCAAATATTAGAATATAATGGTAAATATATAATATTAAAACTTATAACTTTTATAATTTTTTACATGTACTTTTGTTTGTTAACTGTAATGGATCAAACCAAAAGCTTTCTGGAAAAATTCGTATGTTTTAATATTTACATACTTCGAAATAATTAAATGCCGATAAGAAGTGTCGTAATGTGTTGTTAAACATCATGTTTATAAAACATGTCTGTGCATTTCTCGATTTGGGTCTCGTACACGCGAGAAGTTTGCGCGTATAATAAGAATTATAGCGGAAATCCATTTACCAACCAGCAACCACATATCCGGTAGTCCGTAATTCAATTCTCCGCGAAAACGAGTCACCTCGCAGGCCCTTCGTACATTCGACCGCTCCTTTCTTTCGTGTTTCTTTATGTATTATAATACTGTCGCATGTGGCAACACATGCACTTTTTGAAATATTGTAACATTCTTTTATAACATTTCTTAATTAATTTATTAATGCAAGCAAATATTTAAAAAAAGATAGAAATTGAATTTGATATTTCTGTAACGACTAGAGAATTACAAGAAATAATTTTGAGTAAAAAGATCGTAACTATAGAGTGTAACGACAACATCAAAGATCGAGATACGGAAGCCGCGTGCGACCGAAAAGGAGCAAGCACCTTTAGGTACGACGCAGACTGCCGTTTTACGTGATCGCGTGCAAACTGCAGTACGGGACAGAATGGCAAATAGAAGGGAACGAGGGAGGTCGATGATATTTGCATACGGGAGATCGCGAGTCCGCCGCGAATGTTTACGATATCCGCATAATGAGGGCGTGGGTGTTTCTATTAAGGCATACGGCCTATACCTGCCATAGCCAAAGAGACCCGACCTATCCGAGGCTGATCTCTCTTTGCAAACTCACATTCACGCACGCGAATGTATATATACATTACGTGTGTGTGTGTATATGTGTATGTACGCACGTATAGCGGCTACAACCCGGAGGAAAGACCTTATGCCGTTGACACCGAGAACTTAGAATCTGCTCGCGCATCTGAGTGCATCGCTTCCTCTAGGTGCCACTCGTTCTTCAGATTCCTTCTTTTTCTTTACATCTAATCTTTTCGAAAAGGTTCCTCTTTAACCGAACGAACGAATGTACACCCACGTGCCACGAATAAGCGATTTAGCTGCCTGCGTTCGATGTCCTAACTTCGAGATCGACACGTCGTCGGTTTTAAAGATTTCCTTCGCTCCACAGAATTTATTGGCGTATCTAGAATTCTGCATTGCGGGTCGTGTGACGCAACGGAGAGAATGCGGATTAGCTAACTGTGTTTTCTCTCTTGTCTGTTTATCTCTAAACGGATGGTATTGAAGTAATTAAAGTCTTGCAATTGAGTATGATTTAAATATCATACATAAACAAAAGCTATCTCAACGGAACTTTATTTGTTTATTTGATAAACGCGATACTGAAATATACATTGTTCGAAAATATAGCACACAACCACAAACGCATTAGTTTCTACCGAAAAATAAAGCTCTCTTTATTAATAACCTTTATTAATTGATCAAAGTGTATATATTTACTATTGTTTTATATCATGAGTCTGTAATGTAAATAATCTAACTGACTAAATATTAAAATTATTATAAAATGCATAGCTTTTTTTCTAATATTATTTACGAAAGTTTAAATACCAGAAAAATAATTTTGATAAATTTAAATCGAGTATTATTCCAAAAATATTTTCTTATCTATCAAAAAAAGGAAGAAAGAAAATTTTTACATGTCCAATAAATCTTATCTATCTTTGCTTTCTTTAAATCCGAGCATTGTAAATGGGTCTCTAGATTTCGCGTGCCTGATTTCCATGTAAATTATTGCACGGACAATCGTCGGTTTCGCGCGACGAAGCGTAAAATATGTTCAACGAGCACTGGACGAAGATTCCAAGAGACTACTAGGATGTCTCTGTCGTTTGGCGAATGCGATTGCGTGCAGCTACGCGAAACGACAAAACGAGACAGGCCTAAGGAATCGCCCACGCCTTGTACGCTCTGTCGCCTGCCAGCCTCGAATTAACCCGCAATTACACGATAACGTCCGCCATACGAATGCCGTGGTTGGGATAGACTGTAACAGCCGCATTACGACTGCATGCGTTTACGTATGTATATGCGCCGCAGTACAGGACTGGCTTATTATCAATTTTAGAGGATCTATTTACTTGGAAAAATTACATTTTAAAATCATATTCGAAAAGCACTCTTGTTTGAAAAACCTTTAAAAATATTTTTTAAACACATTACAACTCTCTAAATTTTTTATAAAAGAACATTGACTTTTTACAATACCAAATTTTAACGAAATATTAATTTATATGCTGAAATTAAGTTGTTATATTTCAAAAATCATTCAATATTTTGTTCAGTCTAACTTTGCATATGCATTTCAGAAATTTCACGGAAGATCAACTTTACGCAAACCAATTGAATGTTATCTCATAAAATGCATATAGTTTTCATTATATCGTTCTTTTGAATTGGTCGATTATTTTCGCGCCGCCTATCTTATCAACGATCGCCATGCTAATAATCGCAATTTACAGTACGAAACCATCTGGTGAACGACTGGTTGCAACTCTCAGCGCGTCAAAAATGTAGAATATTGACCGTTGGCTCATAAACTTTTCTTTCTTATCGCTCTTATCAGATATTATCGTTAAAGTTAAAATGTAATTATTGCGATGAATGCCACCATCTCACTCGTACATGCGTAGTTAGACTTTGTCAGTTCGATATAATAATTGCATCCCACTCGCGGAAAGTATTACAACCGTGTATAGTTATCGCAACTTCTTGTCAAATTCCCCGCAAATTTCCGGCTCGTTATTGCATTTTTCTGGCTCAACTAAGAACCTCCGTGACCGCATACGACCGCATACTGTGCTACATTTCGGAGCCTGCTGCAGTCCTGCTGCACTGCAGTGCCATGACTCTTACGATGCAGCATTGAGACAGTTTCACACACATACAACACTGTGCTTTGCATCTGAAGTGTTTTTCAGATTGGAACACATTTTGTGAAGAGCATTCCATTTGCATTGAAGTTTATATTCCTTTTAAAGTATCGCTTTTATATTATTGAATATTTTATATCAGAATATATACATCTAGTATGTTATCTGTGAAAACTAAGTTTTAGATTCTTTTCGATTCTGTATAATCACATATATAAAATCGATTAGGCTTATTTCAACAGAATAAAAATTGAAATATCCTTATGTTTTATGACTTCTCGTCGTGCGTTTTGTTTTCAATCTCATCGTCAAATATTAGTTGGAATATTTATGTCAATGTAATCAGATACTTTCTCGTGATTGTTGTAAAGATATTCGAGTACGTGGCGTTTAACAGCTCAAGGAGCGAGTTACGTGTATTTTTGTGCGCTCACTCGTGTGTAAAGAATCAATGTTCCTTGATTTTACGCACAGCTGATACTAAATTATTTTCCACGGCTCGTATCGTTGCTCTCGCACCGCGCTCTATTCGTAGATCATTTTATGTAATTCGGTAGCAAGTTGCGCTTTTGATATTTACGGCCCGCGGTACGTACCGTAATGACACGCGATAAATCGCGCGCACTGTTATAAACGATGCTGTTCATATTGCGTTGTCAATGGTATGAGTTCGCGGAACACTTTAACGCCGTGACGCAAGGGAATCGATTGCGGACAACACGAATAGCGAACAGGAGCAAATGTTAAATAAATTGACTATTTATTTGTCGATCCCCGGACGTCACCGCCGCCACCATCACATTGTCGTCATCGCAAACGTACATTCTAAATTATGTATGCCCGCGATGTATCCCCATGGGCTCGGCCATTTGTACTTCGTTAGACGTTGAAATTGTCGTGACAACCTAAGTACATCTATTCATGCAAAGTTTAATTTGATAAATTCATAATTTGCACCTTCGTAACTCGCTGCGGATTGGAACGCAATCCATCTCTCCGGAGCTCCGTGATAAACAAGTTAAATATCTATGTATTGCGATTTATGTGCTGTGGAAAATGAAGATTATTTCGTTCTAGAATAAGATTCGATTTTGAAATATATTTTTCACATACGTCATGTTAAATATTTAAAGAAATGTCATAATTACGCCTAATAATCTCTTTGATAGTCTCTTTGAAAAAATCCGTCATTCAAAATGAGGGATCTGAAATATTCTATGTATGTACACGTAAACTTTTTCAGGTGCGCCACGGCTCTCTTTGGTTTTCGTCGAGAGAGCGCTAGGTCGTTAATGATTACCGGCCAGTTTTACGCTATGGCCCGTAAGGCGCCGACATATGCATCGCGTCTCTCTTTCTCTCTCTCTCTCTCTCGTGTGGCGTGGCGTGCAAGGTGCAAACTGTAAAAAGCCAACGACGTCGGCCGACGAACGACGGCAAGCAAAGTCGCGCGAGAGTTTAATTACCAGTGCACCTCTCTTTCTCTCTCTCTTTCTCTCGGCACTCGAAGAGGGTCTCGGGATCGCGGGACCGACTGACTAACGACTCGACGATCTTCGCGGCCGCGGAGATCCCTCGGCGGATAACGATAATTTCAGGAGCGTATTTTCAGACTGCCTCGTTTGGCTCTCCTCTCTTCGATCGTCGTCTCCCTTCCGTGAACGGCTCGGCTCGGCAATGGGAACAGAGAAATAATATCGTCTCGCGGGAATGGGTTGGCTTTTGCGGCGGCATTTAGATATATCTAGAGTCTACACCTCGGGAAATGAAACGAGGGAGTATACGCGTCGGGCGTTTACGCATCGTAATGGGACGCGCGGGTTTTGCGGCGATGCGACGCGACGCGACGCGACGGCCAGGTGGAGATGTATGCACGTAAAATAAAATGCAAACGGCGCCGGGAAAACGCGACCGAATGAGAAGCCGGGATAATCGGATTATGCGCTCGTCGAAACGAACTCGCCTTAATGTCGACAGAACAGCGTGGCATCGCGATACGTTTCGGTTTACTGAAAGATCACAGAATACATGATGGAGAGTTTGATGGACATTTCGGAACTATGACAGGTGAATGACGGAAGTATATAATAAAAACATCATTATTTGAAAGATCGATAAAGATAGTTTTTTTTTTTCAAGTATAATTATCTTTACATTAAAAGAGTATGTTTCTTATTCACTAAAAGAAGCAAGTGAATTATAATACTATAAAAATTAAAAAAAGTAATGAAAAATCTAATGCTTTGGTCAATAAAAAAAAATATAATTATTGAAAAGTAAAAAAAAATTTAGATCGTATATTTCAGACAGGAAATATAATGTCAATCTAAAAAATAGAAGCAGTCGATAAAGATCAATACTTTTATAATAGAAATAAGAACGAGAGACATTTTTTAATTTAAAATAATTTTAATTTATTTATTTTAAAGTCTATCAGTTTTCAAGGTAAATTTAAAAAAAGATCAGCCGCTAAAAAATAATTTAGGCAGTAAAATGACTTTTACAAAAATGCTATATTTTCAGTATATGTACTGAATATCATCACACATCTAACACGTGGCGTAATAAGAGGAAACAATTGAACTAGAAATCTTAGTAAAGAATTAATATGGCGCGAGAATAATATGCAGATAGATTTTTTACTTGCACATGCCATGTCTATGTATAATACAATTCATTAAAATAAAGACTACATAAATTAATGTCGTATTCAATAATGCATGATACTGGATATCGCCGTAAACAAGTAAAGTCAGAGGGAAACAGGGCGTTATCAGCAAATTGTCTCGAAGGCAGTGTGATTCAGCGAATTCTCCCGTCCCCTTATAGAGACGAGGGCGATCGATTACACGCCAATCGGATCGATGGATCGCGCTAACTAGATCATAAGAGTCGAGGACGAACGATGCTCTATGCCTACCTGCCAACGAGCGCCAAGTCCCGCCTCGCTATCGCGGACGCAAAAACCGCTCAGGCTGACATCTTTTCGTGGAAGTTATTTAATGGAGGAGACTCTTGGCGACTCTCCGATACCCATTACGATGCTCTCTATAGAACGAAAGTTGCTTTTAAATGCTTGCCCTGAATCTCTGGAAAAGTTGCATTGCGATTTAACATTGCAATTTTTTTTAGAATTTGGTTGATCTATGAATAACACATTTTATCTATCTGCACACACATATCATAGTTAGGTTTAATCATGTAAAATTATAAATATAATGAGAAATTATAAACATTTTCGATAACATCGTCGAACTTTTAAAGATCTTTTTAACTAACTGTATGTATACTTTTATCGCCGAATTGATTGCTTTTTTTTCCTGACAAGAATCGGAATATGTATGATGAGCCTACCTCGTTTTCGTCAAAAAGTACAGAATCAAAGCCGCCGTCGTGCAATCTCGCTACACTTTATATGCGTCGCGTCGTAAATACGCATCACGAGAAAAAAGACAGAAAGTCATGGCGGCATCTTCGTCAGGGAAAGAGATGGGTCGACGCGGATCGAGGAAGACGTAGAGAAAGATAAACGATCCCGCGCGCGCGTACGCCTCGCTCGTCCCGTAAAATTTTAAATCAGTCTAGTTGGCCTGTCAGTCGTGCCGCGAATGGGTACACACTATATCTGCACGGTGCACAAATTGCCACGCATTTAATTACTGTCCAATATGCAGCGGGGGGTCATTAATCACCCTCTCGATAACCCGTAATTTTCCACCAACGATAAAATCTGTCGCGCGACGGACGCTCGAGCTAGTGACTTCTTTGCATCGTACAGAGACCGCGTCAGAGAGAGAGAGAGAGAGATGCTCTGTAGAGAAGAGAAAGACGGAGAAAAAGACTTAAACGGTAGACGGAGAAAGGAAGAGAGAAAGAGAGAGAGAGAGAGAGAGAGAGAGAGAGAGAGAGAGAGAGGGAGAGGCGGAGAAAAAAAGAAACAGAATGAGGAAAGTGGCGTGCTGCTGCAACCCGTTCTGCGGAAAAGTGTATGCGTGGCGAACGAGTCCTCTCTGCTACTGGTAGGCTTGATATACGTTGTCAGTCTCCTAGACGAGCCACCGGCCGGTGCTTCAGATAGGCCTAATGGTTAACGAACGCTCGTTCGTCGAGACAGATCGTCGACCTTCGATCGCCGGCCGTCTCGATTCCTCTAATTCTTTTTTGCGGGCCTCGCCCTCGCGGGAAGATACGCTCGAATGGTCGCAGCTTCACTACCTCGTAGCCTATATAGATACCAACCACCGGCTTCCCTTCGGTAGCCCGTCTGGTTTTTTGGTAGCAGTTCGCCAGAGTCCTACCGCCACCGCGGCGAGCCTGTCTGCCTTAAGGCCGCTCTTCCTTTCCGAAGCAGGAACGCCGGATGGACAGCCAATAGCGAAAGGCGCGAGTCACATTCACATTTACGATACAACTATGATTTGTTATTGTTTTTTCTTATGAAAATAATGTTATTCACAAATTTCTTTTTCATGAACATGCGCTATATGTCTTTTTTAAATTTATTTGTCTAATTACATCTAGTTTAATATTAGTTTTGTAACTGTCTGGATAAATAAATGATTAATGGTGCACATCGAATTATGTTAAAAGATGCTGTATTAACTGTGATTATCAAATACAGCTTTTAACTATAAATGCTTGGAATGATAAATGACAATTAAGACACAAATGTTTTATAAAATTCTAAGATAAAATTCAATTTTAGGTATTGTGTGTCTTGCATATTACATCTATTAAAGCACAAAACGACGATTTTCTACACAAAGAAAATTGTTTATTAATGAAGTGTAAATGTTTTTGTACGTATCAAGAAGTGTTCAAGAAACAGTGTAAGCTCGTGCGCTAATCGTACCCATCACTGCCGTGGCCAGTATATGGGCAGATCGTGCGGGAGAGAAAGATCAAGCGCTCCACCCACGCCCACGTCTCAACCTGTTCTGTTTCTCCCGTCGAGAGCCACGGTTACAGGTGCCTGCCCGAGGGCATTCCTGCTGGAATTCTTCACCGATGATCTGCGCTACGTTTTCTTACAAACTCATATCTTCGAATCATCACATGTGTATCAAATCATAGATAGCAATAATATCTATTCTACATTCTCTCGATACGAATATTTTCCTTACATCAAAATATGCAGTTTATTTCTTCTTTTTCACAAAAAAAAACTGAGTTTTATTAATATCTTGTTGTACACTCTTACAGAAAAACAATATTTTCTTATGTTTTCAAAAATCTATGATCGTTAACACTTTCGAACCTCAGGCTTTGTATTAAAATTTTTTTAAATTTTGGTCGAGGTAAAATTTCTTAAATACTTAGAATGGAGAATAAAATTATTTTTCACGCGCATTTGGTTAGTCTAGGATAACTTCAAGGGAAAAAGTGAGGTAGATAAAGTAACGAAATATCGCAGCAGACTTTCTAGAAGGGTACTTCTCGGCCCCGACCGAAGGGAAATAAGAAGAAATCAAAGTGGTGGGAAGGTAGCGCCTAAGTACGCCCACACCGTCCTCTTTAGGGGACCTGTTCTCGACATTTACGTTCTGATATCTTTTCACTTCGTTTACGAGTCCCCTTTACGTTTTACGACCGATCATCGAGACCCTTTCTCTCCGCGAATGAAGGTGAAGAAGGGTAGGACAAGTGGCGGCGTCGAGGAGAATAAAAGAATAGCCACTGTGGCTAAAAGAAGAAAGGACCGAAATGCGCCGAGCATTGTCAAACAAGATTCACTGCAGATTTTCTCTAATCGAAGCGCTATTCTATGAATTGGATATTTAGATTTTATCACCTATTCTCTCTCTCTCTTTCTCGATTAATGCGATTTTGTAATCAAGCCGTGCAAGCATCAATCTACAAATATAGACACATGTAAATATAACTTGTGTTAAGAAGACATCTAACTAAACACTTTATTTGAGAGCAATCTTCTGCTACGAACGTACGTTTTTTTCTGCGATGCCATTGCATGTCCTATAAAAGTTGTCATATCCAGCTAATAAAAATAATCACTAGCCAACTGATATTCACCTTGCCTCTTTAAGAGAATAACATAAGAAGACTTTTGCATAAAGCAATTTTTTGCAAGAAAGATGCAACAGCGACAAGTCCTTATTCTAGAATCCCGAGGACGCCCCGGTGGTGCAAAGTTGAAGGACGCATGTAGACTATAGAATAAATCGCGAGTCAGTCGCATTAAGTCACTTAAGCGACGTCATTTAAGCGGCTATCGGAGTCCGTCTCCGGCTGCCACGGCGAGACTCTGGCCAGGAATTCGCATGTTTCTCCGTGAACGGATTTCTCGGTATTCATTGGAGGTAAGCGGGGCCGGTCGCGAAGATCGGTCTCGAAACGGCGCACTACGCACGTACGCGTCGGTATGCAGCACGCTGGAGCCGCTGGAAAACCGTTGGACAATTCTCCGCATCCGCGTCCGCGACGCGACGTACCGCGTTTTTCCAGGAAGCCGAGCAAAATCTCTATTCTACGACCGTGACGTGCTATCGAGACCGAAGGCGGACCTGCAATCGAGATTATGCACGCACACGTGGCGCCAAGATACCGTCGCATTGGGTGCCATCGCATGTACTGGTTTTGAAAAGACACATCGCTCGATTTCTCCTATTCAATAACGAATTCCATCTGTAAAATAGAAAAATTCTAATTCTTATTTTCAATTCCACAGAAACAGAAAATTAATCTATTATCTCAACCTGGTATGCCTTAGAACTATTAATCAATTGGTTGAGACGTAGAAATCCTAATTAACTAATATCGATACGAGGATAATGTAATTGCATGAGACAAACAATTATTTATACAATACTTCTCTAAGATTTTCTGGATTTTTTATCTACAAAAGAGCTACAGATAAGAACAAACCATCATGAGATTTCTGAAATTAAATTTTAAGCACCGCACACAAAACGGAAATTCACCTACACTATAAAAATAATTGCGATATTAACTGCCAGTCATCGGCTGTCCTGTTCGTTGATTTATGCGCTCATACTCGCGATTTAAATTTTAAATATTCAACGGATACATCTTTCGAGTTACATCGCGCGGTCTTATGACAAAGTGCCGTTGTCATGGACAAGACGAGCACACACGTATACACGATGGTGGATTAAAATAAATATTTAAAAAATCCCACATTCGCGTGAGAATTTAAACTCCGTCAAAAATTCTGCCAAGAGAACACAGCGTATCATTATTCACCTGTCACTTCGTAAAATGTCAAAAATACTCAATTTCCTCTCTACTTTCGATAATAAAATTAAGTTTTAATAGATATTCGAATTAATTAATCCAGGATGTACATGTGGATCTCTTCCATTTCAAATTAATTTCCTTAATAACGACTGGTTCGCTATTTATCATCCATAAGTGATGATGTCGTCTATTTTTACAAAGTGGGCGAGGTTCTTTTATCGAGAACGTTAAAAAAGTTCCGTTAGTCGCGGAACGGCCGAAACAGGGCTGCATCGCGATAATAGGCACGTGATCGAGCGCGATCTCGCCGAGAGGCGATCGTCTCTCGGCTTTTAATGGCGGCCACAGCGTTAATGACAAATGGTCGGTCAATATTGTGACACAAAAAGGCGACGAATATTCTAATCGCGTCTCGTTACTTGGCGATTTTTCACCGTTTCTTTCATTCTCCAGAAAACCTCCGTTACTTCGATTACCAGTCGTTCTGATTGTAAGACTAGCTTCACGCAGTCCACACCTGTTAGTCTTGCACATCAATACCTGTTCTTGTAGGATTGGTAAGACGACAAATTATAACTTATATGCAAACGATCGCTCACACTGACTTTTATCGCTCTCGAGATTAACACGATAAATTTTTTGTAATATTACTTAAAATTAATGCTCAGCTGTTTTATTTTTTATGTTGACCTATTTACTTTTAACCTAAATCATGTTTCATGATCATTGAAAATATTGATGTACAAAATCGATGTTTTATTTTATAACATTCATATGTAACTTTATATCATATCGTAATAAAACAAATCTTTCATCGTAAAAAGTGTAATAAGCCTGTTTAATAAAAGTATAATTCGTGCTATTTTATTTTAACCGATACTGTTGTTAAGTTTTTTATTTTTTATATTTCCTATTAATTTATTAAGTATTGTGCTTAGGATAGTAAAAATATGTAATTACTTTTAAATAACGTAAATTTTCATATTATTTGTTGTAATCAATAATGTTATTCACGATACATGATCAAATTAAATATGTGTGTGTGCGTGTATTGATTAAATTTTATATTTATTTATTGGAAAATCATTATTAATCATGTTACATTTGCAGTAGTACTGTTACAAATAGCATTATATATTATTATGAAGTCATAGTTTAATAATACCTGCAAATCTAAACCTCGCCCATTTAAATGTTGCGACGATATGTCAATTACTGTCATTAGCAATTTAACGTTATTAACAACGTTGCACCAACACAAAATAGCACCTAATTCAGTGGCGCTTAAATGTCAAACTATAATAACATATAATCGGAAGCTATTTCTCGCGAAGATTAATTTGTGTCCGATTAAAATTATCTTGAAGCTCGAGGTCGAACCACATATTTTCAATCATTTCTGAATTTAAAAATAGATTTCGATCGAAGCAAAAATAACGAAATAAATCTTAGATATAAGATACCGTAGATATAAGATAGATATAAGATATATAGACTGCATTACACAACGTATAAGTACCGTGATAAGTACTGTGTGAGTAGTTTATCAAAAATGAAGTAATGTATACACGTGCGACGATTTAATCTAAACGTCAATTCATTTGCCTTAGTGTTATTCAAGTATCATTGTTTAGACACGCGCGCGCGGATTAGAAAAATCATTTAAGTTCGCGTGAATAACATGAGCATCTTCGAATAACAACATCACCATTGTTCGATTGTTTCAGGACGAGGTAGGTGGTAGTACGGTGGTAGCCGAGGGTGTCGTAGGTGGTATAAGGGGCCCAAGCGGCGGGTGCCGCGCATCCTCGATGACGATGGCCGAGAGCGCCGTGGAGGACGCCGCAGCCGCGCCCCCGGGCCCGGCCAAGCCGCCACCACCTTCTTGTACAAACAATAACACCCTTGCGGCGACAGCCAATCGTAACCATCGAAACCCCCGCAAGAAAAGAAGACGGCTGGAACAGGTAGTGGATACGCTGCAAGCCCATCGCAGTTCACCATCGGAAGGCGAAGTATTGAAGTTCGAAGGCAGCGGGCCCGTATCTGAAGAAGAAGATGTTTTTGGTTCGCCCAGATCATCGTCCTCGCGATCCGCTGTGGATACCACCGCGGTAATTGGCCAACTACCGTTGAGGTTGAAGGACGCGGAAGCAGTGACGTCAACCGAAGAAGAATTGAACGAGATCAGTCAGCAGTACTATCATCCCCACCGACCATACTGCTACTCGTATCATCATCACCATCGACATCGTTATTCTCCCTATCAAAACAACCACCGATTGTCAGCGACCAAGTACTCGGACTGTACGTGCAACCAATGCTCGTTGGCTGCGTCGGCAATGATGTTGCCGTCAGCGACCTCTCTACAGACACCGCTATCGCGAACCAGCTTCACGTACAGCAGCATGTGCGGCACATATAGCATATTCGAGCAGTACATGCATACCAAGTACCTGTCGTCGTCGTCGTCGTCGTCAGGCGACATCTTCCGCGGACGCAGCCACTCCGATTCAGATGTTGTGTCTAGGTGGGACGAAACGCGGGTTCCGGTCGCGACTACTTCCTTTTCTTCAGTCGTCAATCATCCTCCGAGAAGTGGCTCTCTCGAGAGCGACAGTACAAGCCCTCAAGAATCACCATTGGATCTCTCCATGAAGAATCTGATGCTACAATCTACCGCGGCTGCTTCGGCGGTCTCCAATAGGTCACCGGCTCTTCAGTTGCTACCGTCCGGTATCGTAACGCGAGGTTCCGTCAGCGTGCCAGTAGTCAGGGGTGATGTTGCATCACCCACGACAAAAAAGAGCGTTGCGGTACGATACAATTTGGAGGTTCTACCAGTCGTTGAGGAAATGGCACCGGGCGCGGATGTAGCTTACGTCTGTCCGGAGTGCGGACAGATGTTCAGTTTGCATGATCGTCTGGCAAAGCACATGGCATCCAGACATCGTCGACAGGGTCTCCATGATACCTCGGCGAAAGCGTACCTCTGCGATGTGTGTCAAAGGAGTTTTGCGAGGTCGGACATGTTGACAAGGCACATGAGACTGCATACCGGTGTCAAACCGTACACATGCCGGGTTTGTCGACAGGTGTTCAGCAGATCTGATCACCTCAGCACCCACCAACGAACCCACACCGGCGAGAAGCCATATAAATGCCCGCAGTGTGCCTATGCAGCCTGTCGCAGGGATATGATCACTAGGCATCTAAAAACTCACAATCGATGCGCGGACGGCCCTATTCCGAAGACCGAACCTGGTTTACTCGTTGACGAGGAATGTTCCACTTTCGACCAGAACGTGGCGGCGCCATCAGCGGTTATCAAGGCTGAATGACAACGATCGGTCGGATGACCCTGGTTGCATTCTAGATCCAGGTCCCAGCGAGGATCTCACGTTAAGATCGATCGAAGGTCTTCTTCAGAAATCTTCGCGAATCGATCGGAACTTTACGGGAACATGTTAAGAGAGCGAAATCGTCGCTCGACAATCTCCATGACATTAGCCGAGCGTTAGGAAGAAATTAATATAATACTTGAAGAGATCAAGATCTTGATGGAACAAGAAAATTAGCGAGAGGGAAGATTTGTTCTGTTATAATTCGATTTCGCGAGAATCCCGACGATACTAATACTAATACGAGTCTGTGATCGAGTTTAAATTTTTGGGAATGCTATTTTGGAAAAGATTGCAGCTAGATGCGTTAATTTTATTCTTTCACTGCATTCAAGTCTTTTCCTACAAAAAGTTTATAATATAATCATATCAATACATTTAAAGAATTTATTAATAGAAATTTTTAATGCTCATGCAAATCTAATAATTGTTCCTTCCTTTTTCTTTTTTCATTTATGATTTTATAAATTAAAAAATATATTAAAAGTGTACATATAACATTATCTACAAAGTGATTTTGTTGTCTCAAGTGACTTTTTTGCTACGATTTGCGATTCTTTATCGTATTTGCAAACTTGAAATTTTCCTTATGCTCTACTCAGCGAAAGAGTTAAATTCGTACGTCGGAAGCATCATGGAGAGCTGAATAATAAAAATGAACTTCGCTCCCGTGAGTATTATGTTGTATTATTTATTTAAAAATAAATGACGTTTTGTTTAACAATTTTTTGCGGATTGCCTAAAAATCATTATCCCTTCATGCGTCATACGCGATCGCCTGCGCGTAATAAACAGCGAATAATGCCGCACAGTATTATTGTACTTCTTTGACCTCCGCATCTGATTCTGTTTCCGCAATTCGAGTACTTTCATTCTTCCTAATGTTTCATCGCGATATACAACATCATAATTACATCTTCGAGCAAGGAAGAACCGAGAACAATCTATCGCATGCGTATATCAATAGTCTAGTTTAAATAAATTACTAATACATTATTTATTTATTTAAAATAGACAATATATAATATATATAACATATATATGTATATATTATATGTTTTTTTATGCGTATTCTAATTTCCAAAATTTTGAAATTTGTTTGAAAAGCTTAATTTTATTTTCTAACATTTCAAATGTGATTGTTAATTGTTTGGATTGTTGTTCTCGGAGATTCCTCGATTGTCATCGAAAGGATATAACATCTAACCAGGGTACCTATCATGAGCACCCTGCTGCTCTCTTTGTATATCTTTCGCTTTCTCGTTGCATAAAATTAAGACACACAAGCTGAAAATAAAGCATTCCTGCTCAGCCGAGTGCAGCGCAGTGCACGGAGATACATGAAAGCGGTGCTTAAAGGCTCGGCGTTAGAATTAAATTGTGTTTTTATCGTTCTCGTAAAACGACCACGTATCCATTAATACTGCATGTAAATAATCAATCATACCGCGCATCATTTCACGAAAGACTTTCCTAATCTTTAACATTAACTGTGGAGAAATCTGGAACGTAGCCCGTCGGCGACGCGAACATACGTGCCAAATTTTAGGTGAACATGGAAATCGGACACGCGATTAACACATAAATCAACCCCAGTAAACTGCATATTGAGGTCTGTGAAATCCATAATTTTAACCGTTGGAGGATCGGAGGCTCCTTTAAGGACTCAACAATAGTGCCACCTTTTTCGCCACTCAACTCCATGACATTAATAAAAAAGTTCTAGCCCTTCAAATAAAAAAGTCGATCAAAAACATGCCGGTCCTCAGAAGGTTAATATATTGTTACTTTTGTCTTTCTTACATGGAAATTTTTTAGCTAAAATATATAGCGGAACTCAAATTGTTCAGAATGTAATATGATTTAAAATCATATTACATTAATCGTATCGAAGATACAACAAGAGGATTTATTAGACCTCAATAAGTAGTTTGAAAATTATACTATTTAGAACATATCTGTCGGTCAAGCACGATTTGCGAAACGGAGAAAAACTATTGGTGATAAAAAAATAATAAATTATGAAAATAGACGAAACATCAATCAGAACTAATTAGCGAAATAATTACTCTGATTGAGAATAGATTTATCACCAATATTTTTCTCAAGTATCTATTTCTGTAAATAGCGAGTCGCCATTGGTAACCTCGTCGATTCGCCCGAAACCTGCTCAAGTTGTTGTTACTTGAAAACTTGTTAAGATGACTTCCTATAGAGATAAAAAGAAACAAAACAGTGATGTATTGGTAGTTATAAATGTAATCGCGATCATAATTTTGCGATGGACATTTTGTAAGCGTGGAGTGTGAAAATTGTCCGATCGCAAGAATAAGAATAATGTGAAAAATGACATATTCGTACCTGCAGAAAGATAGAGAGGGAGAGACAGAGAGAGAGAGAAAGAAAGAGAGAGAGAGAGAGAGAGAGAGAGAGAGAGAGAGAGAGAGAGAGAGAGAGAGAGAGAGAGAGAGAGAAACAATGTTAAAGCATAATAAAGCGTATAGAAATAACGTTAATTAGTGAGTAATATTATTGACACTATTATTGTGTTTTATTATTGTAACTATTATAATTATAATTATTCGCGCCGCCGCACGCTCATAGAGAGATAAAATATTTTTTTATATAATGCATTTGAGAGAAGTATGTGTGACTTCGCGAAAGGCTTCGAGTACGTGAACAAGAAGTTCAGTTTGAAAGTTGTTCTCACCTCGAAATTAATGCTAATTAAGTAACTTCGAACGCTACAAAAAACGATAACATCGGCGTCAGTTCGTTACGTTATCGATAAACGAATGCTCAAGTTGACGCGATTGATACTCTTTGAATTTTTTTTTAACGTTTTCCTGTAGAAGCTAAGTATAAGTGAACAGCGGTCGTTGCGGCGCGATTAATCGAAACTGGTTGTGGTGCTTAAGCGAAGAAGGGCGAATCCGACAGGATATCTTTGCGCTGTGAATCGACGAAGACAATCTAAAAGTATACTCAAGCCATGATCTCTATACGGATAAGGTCGTCAGATCGAGTGAATGGCGGATTAAATCTGCTAATGTCGTTCTAATAGAGCTACAGAAAATATACATTACGCGTTAATGACATTATTTATCAATACTTCCTCCACATAATCCTTTGGTAGAAATAAATATATAACGGCTCGCACTACACGAAAATCAGAGAGCAAATAAAAGCAAGTATGATAAATAATCTTACGACATGCTCATGTTAAAATGCATTAAAAACTTTATCTCGCTGTTCGCTCGGTCCTGCGAATAAATTCGTCTCTCATTTCGGAAACGTCAATTCCACATAGTTTTACAAAATAGTTGTATGGTGACTCGTTGAGCAGCATGCGCCGACATAATACTCGAGCTTACTCAGCCTCGATCGTTTCGTCCTTAATTCTTATCCTATACGTATATTTATGTACTTCCCCGATGTGTCTCCCATTATTCTTCGGAAAAAAAAAAAAAATAATAAAAGTATCAGCGCGCGCTGATACACGCGTAGCACGCGCATATAGATACATATATCTCTGTATTTTTGTATATCAAGGTTTTTTCTAATTACCTATCTATTAGGTAAGCGATTAAGCGTTTTCACAGAGGACGAGTAAGTAGCTATTAAGGAGAAAGTATTGTCGCTCTCTGCTTGCCATTTTACTTGCCCCTTTGATCGAACGATTGCTTGGAAAGCGGTGTTTATCATACGGTGCGACGCGCGAGGGAACATCGTCAAATCGGAGGACACTCGTTCTTTAATCGGTAATAGTCGAAGTACACATATCGTGCAACAGTAGCTTTGTTTGCGTTACTTGAAATCCTCTAAAATGTTTGCACTTAAAACGGAATGAATATATATTCAGGCATTGAAAAGAAAGAAAACGAAGATGCTAAAAGTACAAACAACGCGAACAGACTTAATGTATCGTCTCAATTCAAATGTACTTTTTGTTAATTAATTGCTTACTTTTGAGACGAGTTATAAAGTAATTAATTACAAAAGTAAATTGTTTAGTACGCTTTATGTAGTTTAGTACACCTTAAGATTGTAGACGGAAAAATTTATATCGCAATATGTGATGTGTGATTATAATAATTTAGAATTGCCATCCAACCTTCGACGCGTCGCAAACATGTCCTTTTTTTTGTTTCATTTTTTTATCCTTTGGCATGATTATCGAAACGAGAGCATCGAGACTTCTCACTTGACGTTATCCCTCGCATCAATTCAGCCTTAAACTGACAGAATCTCTTGTGTAATAAGTCTGTAGTAATTTAAGTAAGAAAAGACGTGAGAAAGGAACAAACGCGTTTGACGCGTCTTCGGGCAGTTAAGCGATCGCCGTGCCAGACCTGTTCTTGTAATTATTAACAAGTGTAGCCATTCGTATGATTATTATTATTTCTATTATTAATATTATTAATTATTATTAATATTATTATTATCTCTAATTATGTTGTTAAGTGATTAATCATGTTTAATGCTTCTATTATTTATTTTGTTATCCCGTTCATGAGTCAAGCTGTCTATTCTCCTCTCTCGTTTATTCTTTCCTCACTATTTCTACTCTCTTTTCTTTATCCTTGTCCTATTAATTTTCCGTTACTTATCTTCATTTTATTCATTTATCCTTTACCATCACTCCGTCACCGAATCGGAAAAAGGGAGAGAAAGTTGAATTTACATTTAAAAAATTTGCATCTTCATAACAAATATTTATCGCATCTTCAACTTGAATAAGACTAAATTATACTTTGAATCTGAAACTCATCTCCCTTTTTTTCGATTTACATGGCACAGAAAAAGCTTGTCTCCGAAGAGATTTTGATCTCCAATTCCCAAACGAAAACATATCTTTTGTAACGATGAAACGTTGGCGAAAATTTGTGTAAATGATTGATGATTGTGTACGTTAATTTATAAATTATGTTGTGTTTACAATTCGTGCCAGAATGAAAAAAAATATAATTTTTCAACGAATCATTCCGTACTTCATCATTTTCACCCATATGTTTCCCATTATATTTCGTTATTCCATCAATTTCTATAAATTTTTCCTTTCGTTAAAAATGCGTGACTTACATTTTAATATAGACTATTAAATAATAAGTGATTAAACTGTGTGATATATTTATTGAAAGATATTTTCATAACTAGATAAAAATATTTTAGTAATATAATGATTTCAATTCGGACTACAGAAAATTAAAGACTTGCAATAGACTTAATTTACTTCCGATTATAATTTAAAGTAATTAAATTTTTTATAGTTTCTAATTTAATAATTATGTCGGAAAGTATGTGGTGCCTTGCAACGTTCGAAAATTCATATTTAGAATAAATAGATAAATTAATATGAAAAAATGCGAATATATCGATCGTATCATTTTAAGGCTGAAGCAGAGATAATTAATTATGTAGAAACAGGACTCGAGTGAATTATGTTTTCATTACAATTTTTTAATAAGAGAGCTAAAACTTTCCGATATACACGTGATTCATATAAGCTGTATCTATATACAAGCAGTCAGTGTTGTGCAAGACAATCGTGATTACCTAAATGAGGTAAATATGTATCAAATACATATTTATAAATATATATGTAACTAATGCGCTGTTACTACATATTTAGAGTACATAATTTTATCACGTATCTTATACAAAGTAACGTTTAAAAATAGTTGATCAAGCGATAAGACTATCCTTATTCATATCGCAAAGAAATTTGATCAAAAAAATTCTTATATGATGACTAATCGATTGCATTTATTTGTACAATGCACAACACTACTCGCGACACTTATTGCAGTACTGTAAATATTCAGGGCCTTTAACAACAAAGGCATATATATTCGTTTTGTCATGATGTCATCTTTGTATCCTTTTCTACTGCCATAAATTTATAATCCGCATATCTGTACATCGAAATGAAAACAAGAACCTGTAATGTTGCTGCACGTCTATGATGAAAATATATATATACACGTTACTTGTTTCTTACTAAAGGACCTCCATAATTTTTCGCTGTACATTTATTTCAGACCTATCATGACAAAATTTCATTTTTTGTTATCGTTTTGAATTTAATTAAATAAAAAAGGCATTTTTCTATGTATCTCTTAATTTACATACTTAAATTATGTAAGATTATGTTATAAAAAAAAAGCAGCGCATATATTTCATCAAAGTATTATCATACACGTATAAGCAGTTTTGCATTTCTTATTATACATTTATTAATAATTAGAAATATCTATGAACGTGTCGCGATCATATTAAATGCTTAGCAGAAGTAGAACGAAAAAGGGAAGTAACGTCATGATCGAGGCGAGACTGATAACCCGGCCTGACCCAACCGCCAAGAAATTCGCAATAGATGCGTGCTTCTTCCGCGTCATAAAAACAACGAAAACGATCAATGTTGTAGATTTTTTCACATAAAAAATTTTATGGCAATTCACTCACATTTATCGTATTTATGTTTATCCAGTAATTGGATTTAAAATGTGTGTTGTACCATTTAAAGAAATTTCTTGCTACGCTATTAGAACTATCGAAAATAGAATTCTACCGTTAGTAATAACAGTAATTATATAATTTCTGCCACTAGAGCTTCTAGAGTAAACATGTTATATATTTTAACGATTTTTTTATTATTATGTCTAGTATGTTTATTGTAAACTCCAAGATAAGTAACGATTATGGTGAAATCGTCAGTTCCTTTCTACTTGACCCAAAAATAAAAGTGAGAGAAAGGTAATAGGTACCTGGACAGGTACCATAAAATATTTGTTAAAAATATTTTTTATAGAGCAGCAAATTGCCTGATTAATAATATCGTGCATGTGACAAAACTCTAATCTAATATAATAATTAATAATGACCGACAATTTTGTCAGTATGTAACCATAAAATTTTATTTTTGAGAAAATCAAATTTTAAAATACGTTGAATACAAATTCTATCTTTGTCATAACATATATATACGTATGTATTGTGTTATATTAAGAGGCGATGGATTATGAAGACATTAACATATTTTGATATTTCAGCTGAAACTGCAGTCAATATGGACAAATTAATTATTAATTATTAATTGATACGAAGCTATAAATTGAGACTCTAATACAGTATTCAAATGCACTGAAAATCGTATTAAATCCTTATCAGTAGAATGCATATTAATGATCGGCTTGATGTTTACGTCATATGTCTGAACAGAATTTCAGTTATACACCTTATTATACGCGTATTATGCGTTCGCTGGACGTACATCGTAACCGTATCCCGAGCCGTATCCTTTTCGGTACGGTCGATATCCCGGATAAGCGGTAATGGAATAATCGACGTTTCGTGTAAGGGATATTCGGATAATCGGCTTGCCGATGCACTATCTCCATAACAATATCCGCTGACACAATTTTTCAAATACACAAGCTCGCCGTATCGGCAAGCGTAATGGATACTAGTTGTAGCAGCCTGGAGACGAAAATGCTTTAATTATTAAATTAATCCGTTTTCGGACCTCCTTAAACATTCGGACCACGCCGAGATTCCAGGCGTTCTCTCCGCTCGAATGCGAATATCAATCCTATCGACCGGAATAGTTCGGTTCACTTGCTATGCACTCGAAGATTAATTAATATGATATTGCCACGTGATTAATGGTCCGATACATTTGTACGGTGTCTGTCATCTCGCCTATACTGCGCTTATTTTAGATATTTTATTTCCAAGGTATTTCCATGGATTGTATAGAAACAGTATTAACATATAATTTTTTAATCTAATTTTTAATAAAGTTTCAATCACATTTTTTAAAGATATTTCCATGAATTGTATATATTGAAAATATTGTTATTGTTAAATTAATATATAATTTATTATCTTGTTTTTAATAAAACTTTGATAACATTTTTGTAAAATAAAAATATTACAAAAAATTGCACGACATAATATACGTATATATGCATGCTGCTATACTAAATATCCATTATGACAAAACACGGTTTTAAAAAATTAAAATAGAAAATTCCGCTGATATATACAAGTTTCTTATTTTTGCAGCCTTTATATCATTCTTGGAGGTAACTCTGACCATCTTGTTATCTTTATCCGAACGTGATGATGCTATGATACTCTTAAGAGGTACCAAGCAACATACAGCCTTGAAAAACCGCCGACGAGACAAATCGTGTTTCTTTCGCCTATTCTGTTTCATTATAGTTTCACTTCACGAGTATCAGCCATCAAATAACCTCAGTTTTGTAAAATTTATATAATATTTTTTTTATATTTCACTTATATACACAGTTAAATGCCTACACATTCTATTTTTTTAATAAGTTGTTAATATTTAAACCGATGTGCACGTCTTTCCTTTCATCTATCTATGTACACCGTAAATACAAAAAAATTTATGGTAAAATGCACTACATTAAAAATGAAACATTTATTGTTATACTCACAAAGTTTGAATAGTATTAAATAACGTATATTTCTAATTTTAAATAAATATCTAATTAGTTTTCTTTATCTCTCTTTTTCCCTGCCATGCGAAATCAAGTTGTAGAAGAAAATCGGACGAATATCGAAGCAGTCTTTCGTAACGATTTATAGATCTCCTCCCGCTGTCATCGTCGCAACGTGTCGGCATTGCCTTTCCTTTCCTTTCCGCGAACGGCGGCGATGTGGCGTGGCACCGCGTAACGCGATTCCATTTTCTCGCTTTTTCAACGCATACACGCGCGCAATCACCAATGCGAATATAAATTATTGCGAGCGGTGGTCGGAAAACAGTTCCGAGACGCAGACAGAAAAAACTCGCACGATTCATTAGAAATTATAAGTGCCGCATCGCGCGCCAATCGGCCAATCTTGATCTCACTGATCTTTTTTCTTATTGTACTTCTTTATTTCCCGGCCCCTTTTTCCTCCTCTTTCTCTGTCAATTCTACGTGGTGAACCGGCTACGATTGTACTTGTCACCGCTCCCCGATTCCGCCCACGCCGCCTCCATGCTCGGCTTTCTACGGCCCTCGGACCGGTCCTATTTTTTTTTACCACGACAGCGTCCCCCCCCCCTCCCCCCACTTCTGGGGGAGCCCACCACTGTCCTTTTCCTGATCTATATGTTCGCCGCTCGTTCTCATCTCTACTTGTTGTTCACCATTCCTCTTTCCCTCTCTTTCTATCTCTCTCAATCTTTTACGTAGAGGAACTTGTCTATCTCGCGGAAAAATATCGATCGTTTGCCGAGATACTGCCCGGACTGAAATGAGTTGTCGTCGTTGCCGCGAATTGGCACCGTCATTCGATCGTTACACTCAGTAATAATAACTATCGTTACAACGTACTCACTCTCACCGAACGTTATTAAGACCGCAAATAATTTCATTGAGCTGAGTTTGTTCAGAATTATCTCTGCAATTTAAATTTTTTTTAAATAACGTGAGTTTTATCTTGCACGGAATTCAATTTAATTCAATAATGCCATAAGAAACACAGCTCTTTTTATAATTTGTGAAAAATTAGTGAAAGGATAAAGCTGTTATATTCAATATTTAACGTTGAAGTAATAATTGATCGATTAAGGATCAATATCCTCGTAAGGAAACGCATAATCGTCATTGATGATGGGTGCGCGAAGCATCCGCTCGATTGCATTGCTTTGATTCATGAGTGCATTCGCAGCACAGCGCTAATTGAAACATATACAAGCGTCGAACCGTTACAATTATCGGCGCTTCCAGCGGTAACATTTAATTTCTAGTAATGAACGCCAAGCCGGTGCAAATCCGCAGATTCACGCGGATCGCGCGAGAGAGAAGATTAACGAGCGCTATGCGCTCGTAAATTACAGTCGCGAGCGGACGATGAGACACGGTACGACGAACTTTACCGAAGACGCCAACCACTGCCAAGCTGTCACTTAATATACATGACGTTTAAGGAAAAAAAAAAAAGCTAACTCGAGAATTTTTAAGATCTACAGATTGAGATATGTCGGAATTGTATATCACTTATTATGCTAAATGCTTAGACATCATAATACGCTTTTTAGGTCTTACATATCATTTAATAAATTTCCACATGCTTTAGCAACATTAATTATTTTATTAACTAATGGTTTGATAAATATGCACTTTAATATTTTTTATATATATAATATATCTTAAAGTGCGTATGTGTGCGTGTTCTCTGTTTGACAGTCTAATTAAAATGTGATACCGCCTATTTGTATTTTCTAATTTCTTTTCATACGTAACAAGATACATGTATATCTTATTAGTCGCGTTAGTCACGATAACTCACAAACCTTAATTATAATCTTTATAATTTTTTCAATCTAAATGCCACTCGTGTCATAAAGGCGCTATTTTACATCACTGTGGACACTTTCATAAAACAAAAACAAGACAGATTGCGAATTAAGAAACACGTGAGTCGCGCTCGTATGGTTATTATGCAGTCGATAGGGACCTTCGGAATCGATCGAGACCGCGCGTTTGTCCGGCAACATGGCATTAGAGATCGTGACAAAAACCAGTTTACGAGAGACCGGAAATCAACAATAGACAAGTTCGAGCGTGAAAGAGGATGCGGGAGAAAGATGTGGCGCGTTTGCGCGAGCTCTGGCAAGAAAGAAACACGCGCGAGTGCGAAGGGAAGCTCACCAACGCGTGTGCGCAACTTTTCTTGCGACTACGACCTCGAGGCATCCGGTCTCTCGCACGCATGCTGAGCACTTCTCCATCGATTAGATCCTTGCAGCGTTATACGGAGAAACTATACACGGAATCGACGGAATATCAAAGACTTTGAACCGTTTGATAACCAATCGATCTGACACGTAATGACATTTGTATATGCAACTTCATCTGTGCTTTCAAGTGACGACTTTAAATTAAAGTTTAGATCAATTTAATTCTGTTATAATCTCCAGTTTGAAACTTTTACCTCTCTATTTTATTTTATTTTTTTGAATTAGTATAATGTGTCGCCTTCAACATTTAAACTAAATGTATTATAAAATTAACATACTTGAGAGAATATATATATATATATAGTTATCTTGCGTTTATCATTAAATAAACTGTTTGCTCGCAGATAGTAAATTATGTCATTTTATGTGTCACCAAATGACATGGCAATTTCGCAAAGTAACACGACGACGTCGGGGAAGATCGCGCGTCGCGATATCGTAATCGATTAATCGCGATGCCAAATTTACTCTGTTAAATAAACGATCCTATCGGCAGGTGCAGTGTGCGACACGAAAAGAAACACACGCTACCGCATGACGTATCCGTAAAAAGAAAAACGAAGGAAAGCCACCTCCCTCCATCGCATCGGCGCGATATGACGATGCAGGAACGCGTAGGCGGTCGCGATACTATCGGGGATCGGTGGTACTTACGCCTAGATATATCTCTGTACACGTGTGTATACGTACAAGCTCTATCTCTATTACCCGGCTAATTTCACACAGCACGGCACGGCGCATCATGCCACGCGCATGCGATCGGCCTCGGATATGAAGTAGTCTCCGGGCCTCGGGACGAGCCGCCGCGGTTACAAAATGCGCCAAGAAAACGAGGTAGCTGCGAAACGAGAAACGAGTTCCCGGCGTGAAAAATATTAATTGTAAAGGAGAGCTAAGTGTTCGATAACTTTGGATACCATGCGCGACGAATGCGACCATGAACGTGGTAGCTAACTTCTGCCTATGTCCTCTTATAAGCCTGTTATCTATCGGATGAAATCATTTCGAGCAGTCTCTTCGAGCAAGAGTTTTCTTTCTTACAATCTCATTTCCTATCCCAGATTGGCTATATCTCGACTATATCTTTATATCTTTTTAAAGCTGTTCTAATCTCATCACCAATCGTTTTAAACAGGTCTATATCGAACGTACAGCCGGAACCATCTTCCAAGTTCCGCAACTATAGTATATTTTACTGTAAACATATATTACATAACATATTCTTTTTCTTAAAAAAATTAAAATATAAACGAGGGCTAATGAGAGTTAGAGCACAGTAATTGGAACGTTAATTAATTTTCATAAAAATGTTAATTATTCAATATTGAACCTGGTTGAACGTATTCATTTTGAGTCATTTTTAACAACAGATTGAAAAGTCACACTCCCAAAGGATCAAGAGTAAAAATATTCTCCCAGTTTTATTCTTGATTCATTACATTTGACAGATGGTGTCAATAATTCATTAGTTTAACGAAACGAGAAACGATTACGAATGATCAGTCAATACTCTATAAAATCCTATGTCCAGAAATGTGGGATTGAAACTTTGGTAAAATATAAAATCCGCAAGTTATGTTGATGACAGTGTAATATATATGACTGTATCTCACCGAAGTCAAAAGTAAAATGTATGTCCTTTTTTCTTTATTTTTAGAGTAACAGCTTTTTTTATTGCACATTATATATTTTTCTTTTTTGATTCTAACAAGAGTTTGTTTTCTCCTTTTATACTTTATAATTAATGATATCGCGATAATGATATTTTTCTCGATTGTTGTATGTATTTTTAAAATGTTTATAATATTTAATCTTTTATCACTAATAATTTACTAGACTATAACACTAAATTTATATATATAATTTTTTAGTAGCAATCTAAAAATTTAGGAAGAAATGCTTTTATGAAAGCATTTCTCTTCATTTTAATTTACTTTTCTTTATTATATATTTCTACGCTTTGCTCATACATTTAGTCTCATTAACCAATTCGTTACATATCTGTATAAAAAAATAAATTAGTTTACGTTTTTAAATATTTATATAATAGTATCTTTCTCTCCGCTTCCTCTTTATAGCTTTTCGTAATCGGCGGCATTCAGACTATCGAGTACTTGCAGTAAAAGTGTTGAGGCATAACGAATCGCGACAGTGGATAATCCACCTTCGTCGTCGCGTTTTTGCATTACTTTTGTTGCGTTTACGCTTACCGTCGTTTAAAATCAGGAAGGCGAATGCGAGAGTACTTGAGAGGAAAGTCCCGAAGATCGCGCAAGGCTTGCGGCGCGATAATGCGCTTATTCATAGCGAATAATCCGCTTAATATGCCGCGACACTCAGTTATTAACACGCGCGAGCCGGTCAATTAGCACGGTTTTTCGACCCACGCCTGAGATTAAAGTGCTCGGGATTAGTACCGGTAATTATACTGTATCGGGCATTAATTATTCCTCGTCTTACCATCTAGGTGTTATAATTCTTCGGGAATAGAGAGACGCAATTAAACGAGTGGATGCTGCGATCTAGGATGCAAAAATGTATTGCATCTTGTTGAAACTGGTTGAGGATCTTGTAATAATTCAATTTAACGTGAAAATTATTGTTATTTTATTCAAGAGTGTTGCGTTTTATTAAGATAAGGTGATAATAAATTGTTGCATAAATATATGGTAAAAACATTGTATCATAAAAGCAAGAAAAATATATTAGGTATAACGTTTTTTTGACAAAAATATAGATATGAATATTAGAGAAAAAGTGCCAAGATTAAATCATCATGGAGTAGCGACATACATATAATCGGTATCTGCTCGATAATGCCAAGATATTAAAGCTTTCAATCGTTCATCACGGATCTTCATATTAATGATGTCAGAAATAAAAAGAAAACAATGAAAATTTTTGCAATATATTAAAACAGAAACATTTTCAATAAAACAATATTTATATTTAATAGAGTAAACTTGTAAAATATATCAAAAATTCTCACTTCATTCTGAATAAAATAGTCACACATATTTGTTTCAAATTATAGATATCACACAGCAGACACAGCTTGTTTATTTATTTTCTGGTTAGCCATAATTCAATTTCAAGTACATAGTTATTTATTATTATAATTACACAAAAGAAGGCTTCTGATATATATTTTACAAATCCATTTTATGAATTGCAGATGTTGTTTAATCAGAAAGTACATTTTAATATAAAGTTTGTAAGAATTTCTTTATATATTTTTCTCGCTTTTGACGCCACTGTCCAAAATGGCTGCATAAGTAGATAGATTTCGTATGTCCCAGTAATATTAATATTTAATTTCTCGCATAAAAATTATATCTGATACATTTGACACGATTGCTATTAAGCGTGATATCATATTTCTCTGGAGTGTTTCTTGGTTGATTAAATCGTATCAAAGAATCTACCGCTTGACGTCATCGTGGTGGAATTAATGCCAACGAATAATCGTTATTTCTCGTAATGACTTTTTACCGAATCGCAGCCGGTGCCATGTGGAGAAAACGGCTCTCAACTTTACTTGCTCCTCGCGAGGGAAAAAGCAGCGGGACGTCTCGAAGAGCACACATATCAACGAGTGTATACGGCGGATACATACTCTTTTATATCGTTTCGCGATTCGCGCGATCGTCGACCGGTACGAGACATTTATCTGGCGTAATGGGCACGATCAGACGCGATCAAGCCAATCGAGAATTACGGCGGCACGGGGTGAGCTATCAGCCGGCAGTGCAGCGTCGATACAGAACGCGAGCGAAATTGTTAGCCAACGGGATCGTAATTATCCCTCACAGTCATTAGTCGGAAATATATCAGCCGGGTGACACACGAAAACGCGCACTGATGTGCGTCTACCGACCAATGGACGGGATGGAGAAGGGCACGAGAGATACTGATCTCGAGATATCGTATGCACCTTTCCTCGTATATGCATCGTGTAGTGCAGCCGCAGGTGACTGCCGCGCCGCGCCGCGCCGCGCCGCGCCGATCCGTCATGAACAGCCGGGCAATCGGCACTCTCTTCAATGTGGAGATACTTATTTGTTGGCATGGGCTTTAATCACTCTCCTTGCAGTTGGTTACAATTGGGAACGAGAATACGTCCCGATAGATATATAAACCCGTATTACGGAAACTATAGCCATCACGTTGCGCTGTAAATATGTCTTAACACATGTGTGTAACAACAAATTACAGAAAGAAGACGATAAGAAGTATATAAAGTGTAAGTGATTCCGTGATTGAAGTACATTCCTTTACACGACCCGCAGCATTTCTTCTGCATTTCTTCTCTTTGAAATTGAATTTTAATTGAAAGCAAATCCATTTAAAAACTAAAGTACAAAATTAAATTTTACATTTTATTTTAATGTTTAATTTATAAACTAATAAATAGTTTTCAATAAAGAAATATCAATCGTTAATTAATTAAGATAACGATTTTTTTATAATTCTATAATTCGCACATCATATACTTGTATACACGTACAACTAAAAAATAAAAATGATCGTCGATTTGTGAAAAGCGTGAACATAAAGAATCGTTTATTGATCGTTCTATCGATCATTCTCTCGCACGACTGAGAGATATAAACTGGTCCAACTAATCATCTTGATCTTCGATTGTATCTTTAAGATCGTCGCGTTTGTCGTCATCCCGCGAGACCACACAGAATAATCTCAAATCGAATGAACTTAATTAATCGGCGTTAATTCTTTTGGACTCCTCATCGAGGATTTTTGCTGATCATCGCACGATCGAAAACACTCTTCGAAAACGTCACAGGTAAGGAAAAGAAGGTACGACGAGAGATTGGCCAGTTTCACGAGATCTTCACGAGAGATGAAGAAAGGTAGAGAAGAGAGAAGATGTAAAACGCGAAAGAGAAGAGGCCCCGCAGGCCGACGAAGAAGGAGAGGTGGGCAAGGGAGAACCGTAAATTTCCGTTATGGGACTCCTCGTAAAGCCGGCTCCGGTCGGCGCGATAAAAAGGCCAGTCCGCAGGTTGCTGCTCCCGAGGATGACTCCTTCCTCTTGCCTTCCTCTTTGCCGCACACCCCCTTTCTCTTTACGCCTTCCTTTTGGGCAAGAACGACCGGGAAAACTGTGTGAGGAGAGACGGCGGCTGTCGTCTTCTACAAAGGTGTCCCTTAAAATTCGCGAGACACTACGATCTCCCCCCCCCCCCCCCCCCCCCTACTCGTTAAGGTGACGGTGGCGACTTTGCTCATCGGCTGCTCCTCGCATCGTAATTGCTGACGCTCGCCCACGCAAAATCTTACCGAGCGTAAATACGACTTAATGTCCTCTCTTTCTTTCGGTTGCCGTTCTTTTTTGTCTTCCCATGCAACGTGTTCATGTTCTTCCATCGCTTGGCAATTGACAATCGAGTGTTTTTTTTTTTTTTTCTCAATTCCGACAGGATACATTTTACAGAACAAATCGAGACAAATTTGACATTGTAAAATAATTCATAATGGATCATTACAGTTGAGTCATTTGGATTAATCATTCGCGCGCATCGTCACGATGCAATATTATTATATTGCTCAATAATTAGCTATCAGTTTGATTTATACTGAGAATTAAATGGATTAAAAGCTATAAACGCGTTCTCTACATAGAAATAATTGGATTCCTCTTTTACGGAAGTCATATCATCATATATCACATTAAGCCTTTTATGATATAATGAACACAAAACTTTAATTACTTAATAAAAAATAACTGGTGTTAAAAAAAACATACTTTCAAACGACTTTTATTTTAGAACCGTACACTTGCGGATAAATGTGGAACTACATGCTCACTTCATTTATTATGAATCTGTATAAACCGGGTCACCAGCCGAGATCAAATATTATTTTACCTTAGCCGGAAATATCTTCGTGTGCATTTCATACGTAAACGGGCGTAATTTGGGCTACGGTTTGTGTGCACGATATCCACATTCAATAATATACTCAGCGTGTTCAATTTGGTTAACGTAGATTGACATCTGCGGAGGGTGAGTGCACCTAAATGCAAAGTCTAGAAATTTCGGCTAATAAATAACTGAATCATTGGGAGAGGTCAAATGCGATATAGATTTACTTCGCGTCATTCCTCTGTCTTATTTGAAAATTCGTGCTCCGATGCAACATGTCAAAATTATAGGATTTAGGTTAGCGTTAAAAGCGAATTTCCGCGTATTTTCGTATTTTAAAAAGGCGATTTTTGGTATAATAAAATATAATAATATCGAATTTGTCTCGTATAATTTATTAAGTTCTTAATGAACTTAATAGAAATATATATCTACTTATAAAACTTAATTAACTCAATAGAAATATATTACACAGTAAAAAATAGTATATTTGTATTGGAAATAGACTATTCACGTTTTTGTTAACAGGTTGAATTTTTTAACATACTCGAGTATTAATCTAACTTAATGTAATTATGCAGAAATAAACAATAAAATAATATTTAAAAAAAGTGTTTTTAAATGTAAATTTTAAGACGAATGAATAAAATGTGAGTTAATTTAATATATTATACTATCTTAATTTTACTAAAAAAATGTATTTCCATGGTTTGTTTACAAATTGTGTTAATATTATCTTTTTTAAATTAATAAGTAAGTTATATAAGAAATAAAATACAATTCGTTAACAAATACGGCCGAACATCCACAGAGGATTACTTAGGCACTTGATTTCTCTTATATTTATTTTTGAAGCCATAAATATTATTATATTTTATAATACTTTATCTTAATAACACTATCAATTTTCATTCTTTAAATTGTCCTTTTTATAGATTTAAATATATTCACGACATTTCACTGAAAGAATTATTCTTTAACCTCGTTTCCTTCTTTTTATAGCTTATTGTTTAATTTGTTTTAAAGCTATGATCATTTCTAAAACATTATTTTTCAGTACGTGGCATGTAGGAAAATTCGTAAAAATAATTTATACGGCTAGATCCATTTTTATCATTCCTGATGATCTACATCATAACTTATAAACATTACTGACATATATTTACATTACAAGAGGCTCATCGATGTCGATCCTACATATGGAATAAGATGCGTTCGTAAATAGCACCCCAATGACCAATAAACTGCAATTCTATCCGCCGTAGAAGAGTCATTTCGACGAGTAATAAAACAATCGTTTCGTTTTCCCGATTCGTAGTGGCAACTCAAGTTGGATTGCTGGCGAAGTATAAATAATGTAGAGCCATCAGTCGTTAACTCTAAAAGAGCTACCCGCTTCTCCGCGTTTCTTCCATTCGTCGTTGCTCTTCTTCCCGAGACAGATTGTCGAGGATTACAACGGCGAAATCGATAAACAGTAGTTTGTCTCAAATTATTATGACCGTTTCTGTTAATTCTCGAAGATAAAAATATGTAACTATACTACTTAGATACAATATAATACCCCTTTCAGATTAAAAATCGCATCTCCTCCCAGAGGTCCAATTTATGCTATACTCAACAAAGCCTAAATAATGTTAAATACATATTCGTCAAATACCCCAATTTAAGTTATTTTTAATAATTTCTATAGTCTCGACTACTCCTTAACATGTTATTAAATAAACTAAAATAATGTTAAACAATTTAATTTAAAAAAAATTTAATTTGACATAAGTTTAGTTTATTATTTAAATATTAAGTGTATATGTTGATATGAATAATATTCACTTTGAAATTATAACTACAGAAATGGATTCTTTTATATTTTGACACACATAGATATTATTAAAAGTAATAAAATGTTATTCAATTCAAAGAATTGAATTATCATTGCTCCTTTAATATCTAATAATGTATCAACATTTTAGTCCTTTTGCTATTATCTATACTATTCTATTAAGAATATGTCAAACCCAACGATATTTATCGAGCACCAGAACGCCCTCGGTACGCACATGGTTGTTGCTGATTTTGTCCAGACACGAATAGCATGTTCGTAGCGAGAAAAACGCGAATGCCTGAAATGGCTGAGACTTGGCCAATCTGTAAAACATTGGTTGCTCTATCAATAGCCCTAAATGCTTTCGCATTCGATCATTCCTGTTTTTTGCGAGTGATTTCTCCTAAGCCAACGAGAGAAAAGAAAGGAAAAAAGACGGATTTACTACCCACGTAGCAAACACATGAGCGAGAGAGGGGGGGAGGGAGAGAGAGACTTGCTCATGTGATAGCCGTTCATGGAAGTCCGATCCTATAACTATTCGATTATAAAGCACTGAATTTATAAATCTATCATAAAATTATAAGTATATAAAAGTGATTGGAATATTATAGTAATGTAACGATATAATAACTAAATTCATTATATATGTAATGAAGACTGATTCAATTATTAAATGCAATATATTATATAAAACAAAATATATTATATTTCAAACCGAATGAGACAATGCCACAACTAAGCTGGATCATGGGTGCTTCTAAATAATTGTGTGTGAATTTATATATTACAACTGTATAATTCTTCGATTACGCGCCGAAATTTTTTCAGACTTGAAACGCAACACTAATAAATTACCGCAGTAATTGATAACTAACAATTTAACAATTATTGATGCTGTTTACGCAAATATTCAAAACTGTAAATAATTAATTTTTCACTACGAAAAATATTATCTCGGCCGGAAGTCGAACTTAGATCTCTGGCATTCCGTGCGATATATTACATTTATTCTACACAAGAAATTTAATGCTAATTTGCGGTAAATAATTCTTTTAAACAAAATATTTCTGCGTAACAAACCGAGTGTTGCGACGCATGTGAAACAATCGTAGTGACAATTGTAACAGAGTGCGTAATAATGCTCAAGAGTAGTGCTTTAACATGCATCTTTTCCCACGGACGAAAAGAGCTCGCGCGTCTCGGTTGTCCATTAACTTCGAAATCTTCGATTTACGGTTGGTTTCTCGCGCGTTTCAGCTTTATGCGTGCGAACAATGGCCGCCCACGCCGGAGCATTATATTTATTCGTCGATCTATCTAGTGAATGCGTGTACGCACCCCTCTTGCACGTATATATGTATGCACAACGTCCCTGCGCGTTCACAGCGTGGCGTGTATATATCTCCTTCACTTCCTTTCCGCGGTCATAAACTTTCGGAGCATCTTCTGCCTGCTCGACACACCGCGAAAGAACGAAGAAGAGCCGCGACGTAAACGTCGTCAGCCGCACTGCGACTTCGCGCACACCATGAATCCTTCGCGAAAATTGATCGTCAATCCAAGAAATATTCACTTTGCATAATTTTCTCTTCTATTGATTCAGTAAAATTAAATATCCCGAATCTCTATTTTTACATCTTAATTTTATTATACGTACAATTAGTTGATTCAGTTTTATTTTTACCAATCGAACTGTGCATTTAGACATGTATAGAAAAATAGATTAATACAATTATAATTTATATTTGCATATTCCAGATCATTCAAATTCTAGTTTATATTTACATTTTCAATATCAAGCATGTTTTATTAATAATAGATATTTTTAAAATTAACAATATAATTTTCTCGCACAATATAGATAGTATAAAAATAATTTTATCTCTAAACCCTTTTTGAAAAAAAATCTAAATTAATTTATTTAAAAAATTATTGAACATGTATTAAATAATTAATACAGTAACAGTGATTTTAGTCTATCTGTTGATTAATTTTTTATTATTATCGATATTAAATCATCAATTCTTTTATCGATTTAACATATCAGTAGTATTTTCATTATTAAACGAGTTTCTTTAATTAAACAAGCGCTTTGAAATTTAATCGAGGAGACAATTCTGATTCGTGAAAATTAACCAGGTCAATGAATTTATAACCATAAATTTATATGTGTATGAAAAACCGCAATCGTCATATTCATACTCGATCGAAGCACAAACGAAAACTATTTTGTCTTAGGAAAAAGACAAAATTGCTGACATCCACAGAGAAAATACCGTTTTAATCTTCATCAAAATGAGCACAGCGAGAGGGAACAATGTTTTTGCGGAACGTATATGGTGAAATATAAAATGGACGAAGTTTTGAGAAGAAAAAAAGGAAGCGGAACAATGAAAAATCGATTAGACGCCTATTTAGCGGGCTTCGAGATAACAATGTACCGCGAAGCAAACGTCGAGCGATTAAAGTCAATTTCGCCGGATCAAAGAGATCAGGCTGTCGATATCGGATTTTTTGTCGGACTAGAGGGAAACTCGTTCTCCACCTGCACAGTCCTCTCCTCCTCGAGGAAGGCGGACGACTTGGCGTCACCTTTCTTTCCCCGTTCCGCCCGCGGAATCCACGACCGCAGGCCGCAGGCTCGTTTCGAATTTTTTTGTAGGTGCATGCGGGCACACCTACGTCAAATCGTAAATACATTTATTCATGTTAGGCAGTGGCCAAGTATTGTATTCCGTTCAAACGACCCGGTAGACAATGAAACGGGGGCGTTTTCGTCGGTCTCTTGTCGAGTGTATCGAGAGAGAGAAAGAATATTAGGGATACCAGTGGCGAGATAACGAAGAAAACTGTTCCAAAATTTATTTTGTTCACAAAGACGTCAATTATAGCTATACGTTAATAAACGTAAAAATTTACGTTGGGGAACTCTTACGTTCTTTAACGACGCACATGTACGAAATAAATCATCGGAAATAGCGATATCGATTGTTCTATGCATTTAGAAAGTTTCTATACGATTCTATATTAATTTTGTAAGAATTCAGATTAATCCGATATGATATAGTTTTAGATGTTACGTCGTTTGTATAAAAGTATAGTTGGGATTTTATCGTATTATATTTGATCATCATTATCTTATTCACAATTTAATCTAATCGATACAATAATTTGTTATATGATAATGTATCTTTCATCGTGAAAGATTTACGTTATTTACATCATTTTATTATACGCGCATGAAAAGTATAAAACAGCTTTTAAATATTATTATTTAATCATTACATAATATAGTAATGGTTTTAAAAGTATATAATTAATGTAAAGTATGAAATATATATATGAAAATTCAAAATATCACAAAAATATGCTCCAGAATGTCGCGTTCAGTATATCCACGTGCGAAAAGAATATTTACCAATGGAGTGTACTAAAAACTGATTGAAAAAAACATTGAAATCGGCGGTCCCTTGATAGAAGGATATCCACTATTCTCTCGCAATTGGCAACAAGGACGATCGATGCGCGGGACGTTTAATTGGCAATTATTTGTTGAGGCAGCGAGACCGACACCATAAAGCATTGTAAATCGACGAAGGATAAATCCTCTCTTCGCCGAGAGAACGATCACCAGCGATCCCCCTCCCCTCCCTGTTTACGACGAGAAATACATCCGGCTACGTGAACGCAATCGCGAGACAGCCCTCTCCCGCCCTTTTATCCTTGCGATTTCCTCTTTTATGTGCGCGCTCGTATACGCGAAAGATGTACGCACAAAGACGCACAAAGAACACAGAGTTTCAGAGTTTAACGCATTCAGGATTGATCGAGGAAAATTCATGATAAAGTAGGTATCATCGTGCAAATTCTTTGGGGGAGCGGAATCTCACTCTAAAAAGTGCAAATTGAGCCAGTCTTGAAAAACAATTGCTCAATTTTCAATCCTTAAGAGTGAGATTTCACTCTTCAGAACGAGGTTCACTTTAAAAGTTTCAGAAAGCAGTGCTTCTAAAAATTTTGAGTACACGAAAGTTGATTTACGAGAGCTAATATCCATGCTATTTTGAGTAGAGGAAAAGAGAAAGAGAAAGAACAATAATACATCGACTTCACTTTAATTTAATTCTTCTTTCAACTTTAAAAGAAAAAGCTTTTTATTGCACTTACTGTTTCAGTAAGCGTTATATATACGACTGCATCGTCGCAATATAATGCCTATTAAAAACGTGCTCTTTTATTTTCGTTATTTATATCAGAAGATGTAATCTCTTAAAGATATGCAACGGGTGTGTGAAAATAATCTGAGGAAATATGCTTTTTACAGGAATAACTTGTAGTCTGCGTGAGATGGAATTTCCTCCATACTATACGTATGATTTGAAGGTACGAGTCCGAAAATCGTTGAGAAAACCATACAGCTGTACAACGTCGCGAAAAAGTAACGGAAGGAGAAAGAAGCATCGATCGACTCGTTAACCATGTGCACCTGCATAGAGGTGCGCACATATCGTTTGCGCGCGGCCGTGGCGTACGTGTGGGCCGATCTCGGCGGCGACCTCGGGGGCTGTTCCGTAGCACTGTGTGTGGAACCCTGGGACCGCAGGGAGCCGCTTATTACCGATGCGGAATCAATTTCAATTTCGCGCGGGTTCACCACCTGCGATGCCAGCCGGTCGCGAAGGCCGCGCGCCTCGCCCTGAGATTACCTGGCAAAACGAACAAGCCTCGCAGCGCTACCTCGCACACGTGCTTCCTGCGCGTTCATTCAATCCAAGCAATGTATATGGCACGCACAAGCAACGGTTAGACCCGTGTGCTTATAATCGTTACTTGCATCTCTCGTTCTCATTACCGAAAATAATTCGACTCACGATGCGCAGCAGCAGCGGAGTTGGCATCACGATGTTTTAATCTGCAAAATAAAGATATATCCACAAATTATAACATGATCCAAAATAATTAATATCTGAAAAAGAGTAATTAAAGTGTGCGTTAATTTTCTTCATTCGACTGTCAAATCAATATTTAGTGAAACAATTATGTATTAAACAATTATTCTATTCTCTTATCAAATATCAAGTTTTATATAACATTACAAATAAAAAGTCTCTCTCTAATTTTTATTTATTCAAATTTATTTTACTTTAATTTAAATCGTTTAAACAAACAATCTCTCTGTGAAACTTTAAACATGAAGATGATTAATTTCGTAATGACGTATAAAATAATTCGATTGTGTTATTTGTTGTTCGTCAGTACGGACTTTTCGCACTGTTTGCGATTCACGATTCATCACATATATGATGTAGTTCTATACGTGAATCAACGCGAATTAATTGATTCATGACTTTTATTATAATTTTCTCGAAAAAACGTTCCGTTGGTAAATTGATACAAAAATGAATCTCACACAAACGATGAAATATGAAAAAATATCGCGCGTAATCTGGCATTTTGGCACACTATATAATATTGTGTATAAATAATATATATACGTATATGAAAAAGACGGTTTTGTTGAAATATCTAAAAATTTATATAATATGTAGATACAGATTTGAAAATAATTTGATTGGATCATCAAAGTAGTTAAGTAGGACACTCCAATTGATTGTTAGAATGTCAAAACATTTTTCAGAATTGTTCATTATTTTTTAGGATTCTCACAAAATTATTTATATACAATATACTCCAACAAAATTATTTTTAAATCTGTAATAGCAAATTCGATTGAATGTACTGATGCATTATGATCACTAAAACCATCGTACACAAATTGATGTAAAAATATGTGTATCTATAATATAAATATAAAACCGTGAAATGCTCGATACACTTTATCGTGCTGTCGAATAAAATATATATTTTATAATTCAAAATATGTGCATTTCGCTTTTACATTCAGATCAAATCAGTGTACAACAGCTTTAATATATACTTGTGCAAACTAGGAGCGTCTAACCGAATTAGCTATAACTAAATTTGAAACACAACAATTTTTAGATACTTCAGCAAAACCGTTCTTTCCATGTATATTACATTATAAATACATAATATATGTATAAATGACAAGGAAAACTTACTCAGGGTTGCTCCGCCGTTTCCTGACGCCTCCCAGGCCTCCTCCTCCTCTCCCTTGGCGTAGTCGTCGCACTGATTACACTCGCGGAACACTCGAATACAAATACTAATCGTTAGGATGCCACGCGTCATTTCAAATCGCGCTCTTGGATTAAACGTACACGATGCGCACCTTGTTTCACTTTGCGACGAACAATGAAAGGTGAAAAGAGCGACGATATCTATGAGACTACGACCGTTCGATACGCGCGACGCGTCGCAAACAAACGTAACGGACGATCTAAGATGGCGGAGAAACTTCGCAAAACGCGCGGCCAACTTCACGCGTCAGGGGTGATTACCGTCGCGACGACGCTACACTTGTCTCGCTCGTAGCTACACTTTCTATATATTAAGTATTAACTATAATCTACGTTCACGTTTTACGCGAATTATCATCTCGTCTAATAACGAGTGAATAAATATGCACATTACGATTAAAGATAAAGATTCGCGGAATTTGATGTGCAAAAGTATGATCGTCATTGTATTGTCCACGTTTGTTCCTATAGATTTCATTGCAGGCGATCGAAAATTAGTCGATGCAACCAAAAATTGAATGGTAAGCAAATCGACCAATCATAGTAGAGACCGTTGAAAAGGTAATAACGTAAGCAGTGTACCGAATAAAAAAATGTTGATTTCATTACTGCTTACGTTTTTCTATGTGTTATAAACTTAAACATGTTTCCGTACTTAGAAATTATCAGATATTGATACAAAACTAAGAATAAATCGGCTTAATTAAGCACGTTGCGATGTTACATTCATTCGCGATATTTCGTTAACGACAACGAAAGTCTCGGAAAAGACGTTTGTAACTTCAGTTTAGTATAATACGACGCTAATCGAGTTATTGACTGATAAAAATGCGATTGGCTATCTAAAAAATACGTAATCGAATTTTGATATTGCTTATGCATGTATAAATCCCGCGAAACACATTATTTATAGACACTCGATACGTCACACGGCTTTCTTAATAACTCGCAAATTACATGCTTAAATTAAATCGACGAAGATTTAAAAGGGCGATTGTGAGATTTATTAACCGGATCTTTCTATCTCCTTCTGTCTCTCACTCGAAACGTCATTAAAGAAACAGATTATATATGTACGAACTCATTACGAATAAATATCGCGACAACACAACAGCTTGTAGCTCTTATCCTTTAAGGCTTTTTTACTTCGAGCGAGTGAATCGGAAATGAGAGCGAGATATACGTCTCGATGAAGAGCTGTCGCTTCCATGTGTTTACGATTCGTTAATCACGGACGTTAATCATGCAGATCGATACTCATTAAGAATTCGCTATCATATCAGAAAATAATGCGACACACACGAAGTTGCCTATCTGCTCGAACGGCGTGCGAGCTCAAGGTTATCGCGCGTGATAAACAAACGCCGAGCGCCCAACGCCAACGGTTTGTATACATCAGATAAACAAACTCGTTTCCGTTACGAAATGTGTCACGAAATAATACTGCGAAACAAATGAGTATACGTTCACGTTCCGTAAAACGCACGATGCATATGACGTATTACTTTGTCCCCCCTTGTTATTCAACGAATGTTAAACAAGGATAACATGATATACATCATGCGCAATGTGCGATATCATTCGGTAACGAGTTTGTATAGGGCAGCAACTATAAAAGCTTGCAACATTTTCTTTTCGATAAGTTTCATGGAATACAGTCTGCTCACCGAGCGATTGGTTCTTATTTACGAATTTATAAGTAAGAACTAATTGCTTTTGGTTTAGATTTTAATGTTTTAGTCATATTTTAATTAACTATAAGTTCAAGTTCAACTAAATATTATTAAGTACTGAAGAGTGAGAACTTCCATGAACATATTTCTTATAGAATTAGCATTTCTGAACTTAAAAGCGTTATGTAGTGTGCGTCTGAATTTATTTAAATCAGCAAAATCTCTAGTAAACTTAACTTCATAACAATAAAATAATCTCTCGTATCGGAAAGAGAATTAAGATCTGCATGCTCTCGATTTATATATAGAATTGCTCTATTTTTTAAATAGATCAGTCTTGCATAACGTATAAGAAAATGAATCAATGTCCTCTAGTTTCTTCCTTTCCACGAAATAAAAGACTCTGATTGGTTAACTTTTTGCATTATACGATTAAAGGCTGCAGCACAGACTTTTGCATAACACATAACGTATAATGTATAAGATAATCAATAAATTCCTCTTTTCCGTAAACTGGAAGGAAAAAGAAAGGATTCTGGTTGGCTGATTCTCTTATGCACTATATGCGTTATGTATTATGCAAAAGTCTGTGTTGCGACCTTTATGCGTTTTGCAAGAATTTGTGCTCCAGCTTTAAATTGGCGATTAAAATTGAACGAACTTCGCAGAAATTCACATGCGATAGCAATTGATAAAGCGACGATTGTATCAGTCATGTTTTGATTGAGAGATACTCAGTTTATCATAGATCTTTATCTTATAATCGCAGGAAATAGCAATCGTCATAAAACAGAGCTCATTACGCACAGTGCAAAAAAATGTGATTTAAGTGCAACAGATGTAGCATTGTCGCGACAGAAATCACTTTTGACGCGTAGCGCGAAGTTGGTTTACCCACGTATTTCCGAGAAATCCCGTCCGCCAGTTTCTCCTCTGTTCTGTTTGCCTGCGGATAGCAAGTGAATTGCAGCTACGGATTAACTGAGTTCTTTTTCATGACGATGGCACAGATTCGTAAATTAGCAATTATTGAAATATATACGTTACGTTCAAAAATTCGACGGACAGCCGAAACGGGCCATGCGAATTGATCCAATAGGATCACAGGGCGCGTGATGGGTGGGGGAAGTGATGGCGACTTCGCGGCCTAGCTAGACGCAGACAACGACGATAAGCGTTAACGTACCGTGCGATGTGTGATATTGTGATTTTTGGTAGAGCGCGACCTTTCCGAAAATTGAGTACGGCACGGATTTTTTAGAATACCGTCTAACGTATACCTCGCGGAGACTTTCGCGATCGAAATCTACTGCTCGATATCAATCGATAAATGACGATCAATCAATAATGTGTGTTTCACGGACATTCGTCTTTGTGTAGTGAAGCGCGGAGCAGTCACTGTAAAACCCAAACATACCGATAATCAATCATAGTATGAAAAGTGCACACGATTAGTATCGCCTAATTGGCACAATAGGTATATCATCGTTGGACGCTGCGACGGTAATCATTTTTAGTGCGTGAAGTTGGCCACTCGTGAACTCCGCGGCGTCTCTCGCCATTTTGTCGTTACGGAACGTCGCGAGTGCAAGTTCTTTTCATAGCTCTTCGTCATATTACTTTATTTGCATTGTTCTTTCGTCGTAAACGCTCGTTACGTCGGGATTGCCGTGCAAAGTGTCGCGGAATCGTCATATTCTGATGACTACTTCGGAGTAATCAACCGAGGGCGTTGTCGAGAATGCTGTGTTATGTGTGTACGGCTGACAATGAGAGAGGAAAATTTGAAGGAATCTGGAAAAAAGAGGCCTGGAACCTGGAAAGTATCAGCCGACGGCGGATCAATGGGTGAGTATAATTTACTATTTATTGTTTACATATATAATATTTAGAATCGTTTAATCGTTTAATTATTTATATTTTTTAAAAATGTTTTTTTTACAAAGTGTTTAAATTTTGCTAAATGTTATAAAAATGTTAAAACGTAGTCAAAACGCAAAGCCATCGACGTAAAAAAATTCATTGTAAGTAAGATTTCAGACTGTAAAGTATTGATAGCGTCACTTAGATGCATATCAACTTTACAGTCTCAAAAATCTTATCCATATTAAATTTTTTTGCGTTAATGAATTTATATTTTGGCTCCGGAGCTCAAATTGGACAGGCCTGTGTGATAACATTATAAAAGTTTGTATTTAAAAAGAAATAAAGTATATAAAATTGTCAAATACTTATTTGCCAAACACAATTCAGTGCGTATAATATTTATTCAATATATTATTGTGTATGTATGAACGTTGTGAATTTATATCTTTTTTAATATTGCAGATTATATTATACTGTATCGATACAACTCCACTTCATCGTAACGGTGAGTCAAATTAGCTTAATCTGAGGTAATGTATCTGTGAAAGAATATTACAGAGATAGAGATAACATTTCATAGACCTGTTGCCTTGAAAGGCTAAAAATTGGTTGAAGGCAGTTAACATTAATATATGTGCAGTATATAATTGCCTATTTCACACGCAAGAATACAAAAACAAATATAATATATTATATCTTATGTATTGAATTTAATTTCTTTTATAATTTTGTGTATACAAATATCCATTTTTTTATTTAAAAAAGAAAATATGAAAGCTTGAAGTTAGAAAGTTTTAATTCGAAGATCTCTATCCTTGTTATTGTTATTCTTGAAATACCGAAAAGGTATTAAATAGTGAATAGATAATTGAACAGTCTAATCTTGATGGCTTTAAAGTACCAAGGTAAAGAACGTTTCAAACACAACCCGTATATGTCTGAGAGAAATATGATATTTGTTTGCCGTGCAAGGAGTCACTCAAAATTTATTACCACTGGCATTTCTTTCAATTTCTTACCAACTATATATCAGCTCTTATCGTATCTTTAGTATACATTGTTTATTTTTCTTTTCAGTGCTATTGCGTTTAATTAATTACTGCTGTGGCACGCTACGCCATTTGTTATAATCTTTACACCGCTCGATATCGGCGCCATGCCCGCACGATGCAATTCGCAACTTGCTCCGAGATTACTCGTGTAAATAAAGTCTTACAGCTACCTCTCGCAGCTGCAAGGTGCTAAAATTGTCCAAAGAGCAAGTAAACTGGAAACATGCTACCGCGCGGTGATTGTTACAGATAGATATGGATCTATTTTATTATTATATAGATTCTGATTCGTTTTACTGATTCCATTTATCTCATCTCACTGCCGATCGGAAACTGTGCGTGTATCGCAATATAAGGAGATAGTTATACGCAGTGAAAATTGTCACAGCGGTGTGTCTATTTCTCATTCTATGACAGGATTTCCTTTCTCTACATCTTGCACCATCTTACACAGAGATGATATTATATTTAGCTTTCAACGTTTACAACAGATTTAAATCTAACGCACAATTGAAAAGCACAAGCAATAGAGTAAAATGTCTCGTTGAAAGTGTGTGAACCAAAAGATTTTGATTAGATTAATCAGAATTATAATTACCTTAACTAGAATTTAATAGATTTAACCAGAAAATTTTGATTCGTTTATTTTCAATCAGATTTCTAATTAATCCAACCAGATATTTTTCTCAGTAAACTTTCTCTAGTCTGTCTAAAATCTTTGGAGAGGAATTTTATTCTAAAAAGTGATTGAACCAGTATTACAAAAGAAGTAGTTCAATTATCAATTTTTAAGAGTAAGATTTCAACTTTTTAGAGTTAGATCCCACTCCAAAGATTTTAAAGAGCATTGGATTAGAAGTCGGGTATTCTGATAGATTAAAATCTATTGTTCTCCTTTTTTATTGCTTTTTTTTTATAATTGTATCACATGCTTTACGATATAACCATTTACCACACCTTATATTATGCTCTTTTATACAATGGTACCTGCATCAATATCTATTAATTCGCGACTCTCCTATTCTTATAGCTTCCTCTCGTTTCTTTATTCGTTTCACTAAAGTATAACCACTCGCATGAACGTTTGTGCACGTGTTTACCGATACGATTTTATATTAAGCAGTAAATATGCTCGACTGCGCAAAGGCGTAAGGTATGAGTGTATGTCGCGCAGGTGTAAAAGTCGGCGAACGCGCACGCGGCTGTGGGATTTAAAATATCGCCGATAAAGTTCGCTGTTTCATCGGGAAGCTTCGAGACCGAAATCGCGAGGTTAGAGCTATATCGGTAGATACGGCCTTACTAAAGCGATCGAATCAGCAATTTCAGCGTCGTTTCGAGCAACGAGTTAAGAACTGCCGAAAGAGAGTAGCCCCTTACCTTCGGAAAGCGTCGATATTCATGGGCTTTAGTGACTTTTATTGCGATGTAAATATCTTTTCAAGCGTATTTGCAACCGGCGAATAAGAACTTGATGTGATTCTTTAAAACGGTACAATTAGCTCATCTGTTTCTCAGATATCGAATTCTAGCATGGATTTGTTTTCTCAAGTCTCAAGATTAATTAATCGAACTTTAGAAAGATCGTGTTTTTTTTATCCTTCATGCATTCTATAAATGCTAAATTTGAAAATACTGTTGAAATATTCATCTTATATGAGATCGAATCGATAGATAGAATGCTGTCGTTTTTATTTATCAAACTAACTCTCTGACTTTTATATTTGACATCTTATTCACACTTGCAAATTCTTTCAATAAGTCTGTAAAATCTTTAACGATGAATAAAAATTGATAAAAGATGGCTTTAAAAGCTTGAAACCTTTACTTTCGTGTTCTCAGAGAGTATAATTATTACTCTCGGAAAATAAAGGATGGAATAAATCCGGGTTTCACTTTCGCGCGGTGGGAAGAAGAGAGCCGAGGTGCGCTCGGTGCATCAAAGTACGAACCGTGTAGTATCTGTACGCACTGTTGTTGAAGTGGGTTCGGCTCGCTTTCGTTCCGTTCGCCGTTCGGAGGATGAGCGGCGATGGCTGTGGCGGTCAGGGCGGTTATAGAGCCGTATAGCAATCGCCATGGAAGAGGCGAGTATACCAAGAGAGACGCCTCGCTCTCTCTCTCTCTCTCTCTCTCTGAGAGTAGAAAAAGACGAAGAGATAGCCGGTGCTCTCGCTCTCGAGAGGTTGATTGAGGTTGGTGGGTGGCCCCGCGCTCTCTCTTTCTCGACGCTACCCGGTAATGCCCTCTAATCACGGCCAGCCATTGACCATTACGGTTAAATACGATTTTGAGCGATCCCATCCACGGCGGACTCGGCGGAACCGGCGGGCGAGGTGGTGTCGGTACTTGCGCGTGCTACTTGCTCAATGTAGCGTGCATCTAAAGTTATTACGTCATATTTTACCGTTAATTAGCGCGTAATGTTTCATAAAGGCTATGGCTTAGTGATATAAATGATCCATGCGCGCATATAGATTTAATTGTGACACGTATAGTGATGCTGCGTAATATTATCTTATTGTGAAACCGCATGCTCGTTTTCATATGAAACGCGTGTCTGCTGGCATAAATCTACGCTAATACAGATAAAATTCCATAGGAGGGAGAGAGAGAGAGAGAGAGATCGTTGAGACACACGGTGTCTGTGAGACGGAGTCACATAGAATAAAACATTTATCTTTAATATCTAAGATATTGGTGTTTTCAATTTTACACGATCGCTTCTAACGAGAGATATTTATCATAAAAATCAATAAATGACAATTCGTGCTATCGTAAATCAACAAAGTCGTTTAATTACCTGGACAATTTCTCTCTGTATTGCACGATCGTATAATTTAACGATGAATGCAATCACGGTAGAAATTTTCGATCTACATACTTGCAGTAGGCGGTCGCGCATTACTAATACTCAACTTCCGACAATTATTTTTCCATTTTACGCGCTCGCGTTTCTCCGGATGTTTCTCGCTTTGGAATGTTTCGGTCGGAGAAAAACTTGGCTGCTTCCGGTATACGATCGAAGTAGTGGCCTTTCCTTCGCTCCTACGTCGAGGCATTCCTCTTGCAGGTACCGACGATGGAATGTAAATACGTCGCGACCAATAGGTTTTATGGTTATTGCCACTGCAACTCGATAGGCGAGGGCACAGTCTTCTCCATCGCCACGTACCTACCTACGTCTCGTCTCCTCTGTGACGAGCCGCTCGCGAAACTTCTGCGACTTTCACCGTGCGAAGGAACCACGTAGCCTCGGACAATGCCACCGATTAGTACGCGTCGGTATTTCCCAATCGAGTCGATCAAATGCGTTTCCGGCACTCAGACTTACATACCGCCGTTTTGAAGTGCACTTTTCCTTGACCTTTTTCATATGCAATATGATATATGGCTATATACATATAATTCTTACACGTCCACCAAGTAAATTTTTACTTACGCTACGAGTCTTTATTTACGTTTATTTGTGTTGCGAGTCTAAACAAATATATCCTATACTGAATATTAAAACACGTGTTTTAAATATGCATTAATTTTAGAGCTGTTGTTTTTTATGACTTTGAAGATTCGAAGCTTTGCAAAAATTTGAATTTTCAATGTTACCTCTGAACCTTCAAAGTGTAAAATGCTTCAAAAACTTTAAAGTTTGAAGATTTAGAATAAATTTAAAAAATTCAAATTCTTTCAAAGTTTTGAGTCTTTGAAGTTATAAAAAATAACGGCCGTGAATTGGTTTCAAAGTAGAATTGTCAATTTGGCAATTTTTGGCAGAAATAAATAAATGAATTCGAGTTACGATAAGAATTTGGAATATATCTCTTTATGAGATGTAGATATCTTTATTCATTTTCTTCGAATATTATTTCTTAGTATCCTAATTATAGCTACTTTTAGCATTAAAATTCTTGAAATTTTATTGCGAGATAATAGTATAGATAAACGTAAAAGGTTAAATAAATAGACAGATGGTGACATTTATTTGGTGTTCTACAATCATGTTCTGGATCGCGATACATTAGTTAACTGGCAAAATTCCGTCACAAATCCAAGAGCCGGATCAGCCTATAAATTGTACGCGCTAATTAAGCGATAGTAAACACCAATTCACACTAATTCAGGATGCGCGCGCGTCCATAGGATACCGTTAAGTTTTATCGCTTCACGATGATTCTGAGAGTCTGTGAGACGCTGATGGGAGCTTCATCGAGCTTGGAAAAACGAATATCGACGATACTTACGAGAGATACGCGGTCATGCAGGTAGAAAATAACGCATTTCGCGATTCGGAGAGACCGAGACCGTCGTCGTCCTCCTAACTAGGTCGTAAACATCACCGGTGAATTTATCAGGCCCAGGTACCGCGCATACATGACGCATTCGCCGACGTTCGACCTGTTCTGCAACGCGAATTATTACGGAAATTGCGAAACTGCTTACCGCGCGACGATCAGCGTCGCCGGTGAGGCGTACCGCGCCGCAGTGTGGCGTCTCGGCGCAAAATCGCTCCTCTCTCGGGCGAATTCTGTGGTCGTGGCGGCGGAAACGAGCCGCGAAGATTACGGCAAAAACTGCTCCCGCAGTCTCTTTTACACGTGCTGCGGACCGCGCGAGTAGGTACGTTCAGAAGCGAGTTGAGCGAACGAAGAAGGAACGAGTCATCGCGTTCGACTTTTCCGGAAAAATTCTCGCGCCGCGCGTGTTTCCTCTTCCTGCTCTGTCTGTTACTGACAGCACATTCGTACTTTTTGCGGTCATTTCTGCATTCCTTTTTGATTGTGGTCTTACTAGAGTATTTATCTTATTGAAACATTTAGATTAAGATATAGAGAGAGAAAAATGTACTCTGAGTTTTAATAAATATTTATCTGAGGAATGCCAGTTGGATATTTATTAAATGCAAATGTATGTTAATTTGATTTAACTTATTTTATTTAGCAAATATTTATTTTACGTAAATAAATGTCATATTTTGTACCATTTAAACAGTCATTTATTAAAATTAAATGCATTTTTCTCAGTGTACTTACTATATTTATCATATTTGAATAATTAAATTTTTTTCTGAAACTGATATAATTAAACATGGTTTTAATTGACACAAGAGCACAAAAATAAATAAATATAGTTTATTTATTTACATATTTTTGAGTCAGTTAAAACGACACATATACAGATTCTCTAGATTAATAAAATGTTTCTAAGAAAACGTTCTTTGAAATAAAACATGAATATTAGTAAAAAGGATAATTATTGTTTTAAAAACGCAAATATTATTTCGAGGCTGTAATTAAATTTAATCGTAAAATGTATTTTATCTCTAATTTTTTTTATGATATCCAATACTACGAACACGCTAATATTTCTCCAAATATATATAATGATGGGCGGAAATTTGCACTTATTACGACGGAAAGTATTCTCGGAATTGTTAAATATTCGATTCATCGTAATCGCAGCGTAGTTGCGGTGCGGAATTCGTTTTAATTATATAAATCGCTTCCTCTTCCGCGTACTTCTATGCGTGCTGTAATTTCTGCCTTCATATGACTCTTCCTCGAGTACTCTCGCTGTATACGCGGATTACTCTTGTTCTCCTCCTTCCTTTTCTGCTTCGCACTCTCACCAAAATAAAATTTTAAGTACGGGTCTTGCATACCGTGGCTGAAGTTACCTACCGCACGAAACGCATCCGCCCGCTCGATGATTTTACGGTCTGTAGTTTGGAGAGCGCATCTCGAGCCAGAGCACAATTTAAGTACCAATTAAAGTACATTTAAAGAGAAAAGACTTCATTATTCAACCGACGATTGCACGCTGTGCCCTATTTATTCTCCGACGAACATTCGTTTGATTTATTAATCAGGCACCATCTACTTCGTTAAACTTTCTTCGGCATTATTGTCACGCATACCGCAATGAAGGGTGTTATTGTTTCACGAAAAAAATACGCAATTACTGTTTTGCTAACCACTCCGCGAGCTTCAAATGTTTTTTATTCCAAAATTGATTCTACCTTCTGAATGTATGTTTTATTCGAAAATTTGGTTTTATATCTTCTGTTCTTATAAATATTTCTTTTAATATAATTATTAAGACTCCTAAACCAATGAGCATCTTACACGTGAATCAACACAGTGACTTTATGTTGAATGTTCGTTGGTACAGGCGGTCTTACGTTATGCTTTATGCTCTGTTATGCGTTTTATGTGCGATAGGCTTTATCCTTAAGTACTCGCGTGAAAACAGATACTGAAATACGTATTAATATCCGGTTATCTATCTTCCAGATTGATTATTAAATTTTATAACTTTAATCACACAAGATTGATTTGAAATTTAAATGTGCATATTTCCTACATCTCTTCATAAAATATTCTGAAGAAGATTCGCTCGTGTCAAATGTATCAAATCAATGTAAAGTATTGAATTTTAAAAACTTTATGATAGATAATTACTTTTGCTTCTTCAGAGGTGTCGTTATCTTTGGCACTTTAAGAGAAAACTGGCTAATTTTACCGACGCTTTAAGCACGTGCCGTTGCGGATAGCTCTCGAGTCGCTCCGTGGTATGTACGTTCGATCTACCAGTACGCGTGTATACATATGTGCGTGCCAGCATCAGTGTGTAACTTGCACGCACATGCGTATACGCGCGCATGTAAATCGTTGCTCTATGTGAGTGGTTATACCGGCGTGCAGCACATTCAGGACTATACGACGCGATACTCTCGCAGCCGCCGTGTCGTGCAGCACGTCCTTGTAAGGCCACTTGCCCACCGGGTACGCGTTCGCGTGCGTACCACGGTATATCGCCTCGCCTATACTAGTGGACGAGAAGCGTACGGTATGTGCGTATACACGCGCCAACACGTGATGGTTGACCAACACGATCACAGAGCACTGACGCAACGACGTTTGCTCGTAAATCGATTCCGAAGGAACAGACGGACATGGAAGAGGTCGTGCGTGCGGGAGCAAGAAACTGCGCGCGAGAGAGCTCGCCTTAAGCCAAAAAAAAAAAAAGAACCTCTCTCCCACTGGACTCCGACCGATTCGTATAACGACCGGTATTGTCGTAATAGATGGTGTTATCGTTGCTCGATCGTTCACAACGAGTCGACTGCGACTGCTGTACTCGAGGACGAAATCCCTTAAAAATCAGTGCCATGCATGCTGAGTACGCACAGAGAATAGTATTTGATTGAATGATCTGAAATTTTGGTGGAAAATGAGCGATCCAGAATTTTGGTTAAATCCATATACTAGAATTCTAGTTGAGATAACCAACAATTCAGAATTCCCTTAGTTAACTATAGAATTGCAGTAGATTTAAGCAGAAATGTAGTGAACTTAACCAGAACTCTCTGGACCGTTCATTTTCCACCATAATTCCAGTTAATTCAATCAAATATTTTTCTCCGTGTATAGTATAAATGTTACATGTACGAACATTTACATTATGCATCGACTATTAATTGTGACTAACAATATTGCAAATTTATCGATAATGTAAAATATACAAGTTACTACAGTAACAATATTAATTAGAATTTTATTTTATTATTAGAGTTTAATAATTATATTTGAAAGTAGCACATTAATAGATTGATAGAAATAGAAAAAAAAGAATAAGAAAAAAGAGAAACTTTTTTAAGAATGCTCAATCCATTTAAAAGAGATGTATACTAATCGTAAAAAATAAGTGAAGAGATTTTGAATTTATCTAATATCCAGAAATAGAAGGAAAAAACGGTAGACGAGAGATTAATTTACAATGTCACGATACCGGAAGTTCTAGCATGGAGCTTGTTTGTCAAGTACGTCGCTTGCAATTCTCAAGAATCGCTGCGAGCTTAATTGCATAATTTTGTATCGCGGCACCTCGTATATTGATTACCGCGCCTGGCGCGTGGATGACCGGCGAAGACAAATCACGCTTTAAGATTCTCATCGCCGCGCGCCGCGCAATTTCCTATGCTAATTTTCTTGCGGTTGTTTCACGGGAGGCGTCTATTCAGCAGCCGCGATTTCTCCAAGCATCATCGTGTCGCATCCAGCTGAGAGAGATGAAGAGAGATAGTTCAAAGATCGATCGAAAGCTTGCCGATTATAATGAGATAATTTAACGAGCAGCTCGAATCGGTTTCTTAGACACGCGTCCGTCACGCATCGAGCGGAAGCAACGAATTAGGTTCGGCCTGAAATGAACACCGCGGTTGCTCTTCGCGATCGATCTTCAAAATTTTCGGAGATATATTTCGCATGGAGATTTCTTTAATTGATTATTGATTACTATTTTTGTTATTATTTTAAGTGAAGATTAAAGAATATGAGATTAAATGTTGACAAACAGAAACGCACATGAATTTGAAATACTCGATTCTTTTGAATCAGGGTTCCCACGGGTCTGGAAAACCGGGAAAAATCAGGGAATTTCAAAATTCATTTTTTGTAAGAACCCTGAATAACGCAAAAATGATTAAACTGCAAAAATATGAATTATACAGTAAAAAAATTATTTAAAAATAAAACAATGCGTTAGAAACAATGATCATTCCATGATTATATCAAGTGTGACCATATTTTCCAGAAATCAAGTAGACAACAGAAATTTATTTAAATAATGTGTGTAACGAGAGTAAAATGATGATTAGTGTCTTGATTAAAATACACAGATCTTTTTTTTATAAAAATGTAAACAACGTTTACAATATTATGTTAACTATTTCATAGGAATATTTGGATTTGCAAAAGCATAACATCGTTAACATATCGTGTGACATGAAAATGAAAAAATATAAAAACAGCTATAAGAACTTTAATCCTAATAAATAGTTTTTACCTCATTTAGTTTAAGATCAACATTTCTTAACGTCACATTTAATATGTGTTAAAGACGAAAAATCGTGAAACGACACAAATGCGAATTTTTTCTAAAGTATTTTCGGGTTGACTCGGAACTTGTACTAATTTGGGATGCGCTACGGCAACGATATCGTTGCAATACATGCTCAATTCTCGCCACGTTTATCGGTTCGTCGAGTTTATCTCGTAGAACCAGCGTCTAGCAGGCCGATAAGCCGAAATAACCACGATTAACGCACGAGGATGCGGGCACTGTCGCCCCAGAAAGTGAAGTGCCTCGCGTCTCGTCTACCAGCCGAGTGATACACACTCTTGGAGTGTTCCACAGAGTATTGTGGTTATGAAGGCCTCGTCGACGTTAGACGCGTGTTAAACGTGACTCGAGGAGTCAGCCGTATTCGCGACGATTTCGGTGTCGGTCCCGCATCCGTAGCGTCGGTCTTAGGGGATTCGTTCGCCACTTCGCGAAATTCGCACAGTCTGTTGCGTGTGCCATGGAAAAGTAGTAACCGCGGAGATTTAATGTGATACTCCACATATTGAGAACATTTTTCCATTATTGAGATGTATTATATACGGAATGTGGCAGTTTTTGTAGAAAGAAGGTCTAAGGATGTGATATTTCATGTGAGATTTCATGAATATGTCTCGACGCATTGCGAAATATGTAACGTAATATTGTAAACATGAATAACAAAAATCCGCGACTTTGTTTCAACCGTTTTTGGCGTAGTCTTTTACATATATGCTTCATTTTTGCCTTTATTATTCGTCTTTCGAATAGTAGTTTTTCCGTTTTGGAGATAAATCTGATTTACATCAGGTCCGACAATTAATATTTTATATTGGCCAGAGAAAATTCTTCATTTTCATCTTTCAGGAAAACCTGGAAAAGTTAGGGAATTTCAAAATTCATTTTTTGTGGGAACCCTGTTGATTTATATGAGCGTTCAATTATCGAATTGTGTGTATTAGATGTTCGAGAAATATCGGTGTTACTGATAAAAGAAGGAATTTGTAGTAGGTATATAATATCTTCTGGTATGTTAAGTTAGTAGCACCCCACCTATAGTACTCAGGAGTTCTAATTAGAGTTCCCACTTCCTTTTGACGAGACGAAGAGTTCCCTATAGTTAATAACAAGAATTCCGCTCAATAAACATTTTTTTTACATTTTTTAAAAATGGGGTGCTAACTTTTTATCGAATTTCGAGGTGGAATAGTTTTGAGCGGCTTAATAGCTTCAATTTGCGATTGCCTAGAGTTCCTGATATGTAAAAAAATTTTTGAATAATAAAAAAAAATTAAATATTTTTGAAAAATTAATTTTTATATACAATAGTTCTGATGATAATTCCTGCTTCTTTTTGACGATACGAAGAACTCTGATTTTTAATGATATATGCTCTTAATAATCATTTTTTAATAATTTTTTAAAAATGGGGTGCTAACTTTTTAACGAAATGCAAGGTCGCATAGTTCTGATCAGCTTAACAGAACTATTTTGTGAATACCTAGAGTTCTTGATACATAAAAAACATTTTTAAAATGTAATAAAGTTTAAAAAAAAGTGAAAATCTTTGAAAATTTTTTTGAGAGTACCGAGTAGTTCTGAGTAGAGTTTCTTATAGTACTCGACGAGTTCTATCGAAAACTGTAAGGTGAAAAAGCGATTGGACCAACGGTTTGCAAGATACAGCGACATTTGTCGGAAGATCAACAATTTTTAGAGTATATCTCGGAAACCGTTGGTCCAATCGCTTTGAGCCCTTACACTTTTCGACAGAACTCGTCGAGGACCGTCCAGAACTCCGATCAGAACTACTCGGTACTCCCAAAAAATTTTTGATCAAAAATTTTGTTCCAAGTCCCATATCGGAAAATTTTTTGGGAGTACCGAGTAGTTCTGATCGGAGTTCTGGACAGTTCTCGGTGAGTTCTGCCGAAAAGTATGAGGGCTCAAAGCGATTGGACCAACGGTTTCCGAGATATACTCTAAAAATTGTTGATCTTCTGACAAATGTCGCTGTATCTTGCAAACCGTTGGTCCAATCGCTTTTTCACCTTACAGTTTTCGATAGAACTCGTCGAGAACTATAAGAAACGCTACTCAGAACTACTCGGTACTCTCAAAAAA
>NW_017274954.1:560695-590583 GCF_001594065.2 Cyphomyrmex costatus | reverse complement strand
TTTTTTATTATTCGAAAATTTTTTTTACATATCAGGAACTCTAGGCAATCGCAAATTGAAGCTATTAAGCCGCTCAGAACTATTCCACCTCGAAATTCGATAAAAAGTTAGCACCCCATTTTTAAAAAATGTAAAAAAAGTGCTTATTGGGCGGAACTCTTGTTATTAACTATAGGGAACTCTTCGTCTCGTCAAAAGGAAGTGGGAACTCTAATCAGAACTCCTGAGTACTATAGTTGGGGTGCTAACTTAACATACCAATATCTTCTAAATCCAATATAGCGTATAGCACACAAAACGTATAAGAATAAGCTAGAACAAGGCTGTCTGAGCCAATGAGCATCCAACATAAAGTCGCCATATTGATTTACATAATGTACATTACGCGACTTTTGTGTGTATAGCCTTAAATTTTAGTTTACTTTTCTTTTTGCAAAAATTGAAAGATTTGAAATTATCGCTATAGCGAATATATGCGCGTGGGATAAAAACTTTGCATGATCCATCGTTGTCATATATCGAGAGTCGATCTCTCCCGTGTCCCGCGATATCTTCGGCCGCGGGCGAAACCGAAGTGATTGTCGAAAGTGAAAGGAGGCGAAGAAATCAAGATGGATCGTGCGTTCGTTATAACGCAGGTTTTCTCGCTGCGTGCAGCACACGCACCTTCCATCTTCTTCCACGTGTCCAAGGACTCGTGGTGAGTGCGCCGCAATCGATAGCACCTACTGATAGCATGCGTTTCGTTCACTTCGATGACGAAGAAGAGGAAAAGATAAAGGCTGTGAAATATGTGTCTTAAAGCACGATTTTAACAAAAAGATTCATGTCGATAAGAGCAACTTATTACGATTGATAAGAAAATAGTTGTTTCTACAATGCACTCTTTCCTTTTATCAAATATTATTAAAAAAACATGTACAAAATACATATTTAAGGATAATACATGTTAAAAGTAGAACTCATAATATATTTAGAATACTCCCACGATACTCGTTAATCATTTATTTATTTATGGCTTATTAATAATTTTATAATAATTTTGATCTAAATTAATTAGATTTTTTCATAAATTGATGAGAAGGTATATAATGGTAATCTTTTCTTTTTTTTTCAATTTGTAATCTTACTATTTTCTACCACAAGAAATTACATAATTGTACGAGAAAGTAACTCCACACGATGTGGCAATGCGTTTTGTTACCACATTGTTCTCACAAACAACAGAGGTAATTCCGAGTCTTCGAAGTCGTAGAAACCAATACTTATGCTCATGTTATACTCAAAGTCGCCTTGGGATGAATTCCGTTATGTTTTCGTCCATAAAGCCTAACCGCTGTCCGTTATGTTCCAGCGAAAGAAGCGGCGCTCGTTACAACAATTTCGGTGCATTACCGCACACTCGAACAGTAAAGAGTACCAAATCCAGCAAAGCGTAGATTTCAGATTTTTCAGATTTTTCAAATGTTAAAACAACCATACAAATATGTAAAATTATTTGAATTTTATTTGAAAATTTTGTCTTTAAACACTAAAGCAACGATTATTATATCGCTATTTATAAATATTGAAATTAAACACTCAGATACCGAAATAACCATTCAAATATTTATATATACACGAACGTTCAATATTTACATATTTAAGAAATCTTAACTGTCCAAATATTTTTCAAATTCTCAAGTGTATATGGCACTGGAAGGAGACGCAAACCCTCGAATACCGCAGTAATGGCTTCGTTGAAATGTACAAAACGAGAGAGAGCACTCTATCGTGGCAGCAATTTCATCGCGCGTATATTCAGTCAAGATTCGTACCTCGAGTACCATCGAATTTCGTTCGACTCAGCGGGATTCGGCATGATAGATTCTCTTCTCTGAGAGCGAGAAAGAGACAGAAGTGCTCCAGATTGCTGGTCGAAAGAGACATGCACACGCGAGTGCACGTCACGTAATCGCCGAGTCCTCCAGGGGCGAGAAGAGAGAGAAAAAACTTTCTCTCTCTCTCTCTCTCTCACCATTCTCTGGGTAATTTTGTACGCGCATACGAAGGATAACAGCGAAGTATCGGTTAGAAAGAAAAGGAAGGAATCGGGAGGAGGGGGCGGCAAGCGAGTGAGCGGTACCACGAATTTAACGATTCCGTCGACTTTACGGCGATCGCGCCGCCCTTATTATAACGCGGCTCAGGCCGGTTTCGGATCGCCCTTGGGAGACACTCGTGCATCTCTTCTCGCGTCTTCCACGAGAGGCACCCGCGCTATTACGTCATTAAAGCGTCCAATAAACTTCTTTTACTACTTCCTCGACCGCCGCTTCTCACCGGTCGGTCGTTCAGTTCGCCCGCGTTGCGTCGCCGCGATCCCCGTCCGTGACATCGCGCCGGTCTTTCACCTCCCGTGAGTCGTCGCCCTTTACCAAAGTGAGTAATTATGAAATATCTGTAAAAAAAAAAATTCATCTACCCTATTTCGGGATTTATATCACAGAAAAGTAATTAAATAGTTTAAATTGTATATACAAATTGTTATTTATGGAAACACATACAAAAAGCAAATATAGAAATAGATTTTTATATCCTAACGTCACGAAAATTTTTCAATACAATTTATGCTGTTGTTTTGGTATAATTTTCATTGGAATTATCGATGTATATATAAATCTTGCATTTTCAATGGAGTTTGTAACAAATTTAATGATTATTGAAATGTAAAGCATTTTCAGTATACATTATGTGACATTTTGTTGATTACTAATGCTTAGTTAGTTAAAAATGTTGGTAGACATGAGCACTATATCGTATCTTAAAATACGAAATATTTTGTTCCCGATCACCTCGGGCTAAAGAAGCCTCGCTTCGAGCAACACTAAACGATGATATGCGACTTTGTATGTATGTAAAGATTTAGTTAGTAATCCTAGAAACTGCAGTTTAATTTAAGTTCCAACGCAAGACAAGCGCTTAGGATGAACGGTGGATACGATATTTACGATAATTCAATAGCGACATCATCCCATCGTGACCACGAGATTTAATTTTATACAATGTCGGTCCGATGTTATGTAATTCATGAAATATCGTTATATAAACGTTGAAGATTTTAATCGTTTCTCACATTTTTTTTTTATCGAGTCGGATTATCGTGGGCGTGTTTATTTCGGTAAACTTTTTCTTCGTTCGAAGATAACGAAATGATGACATTGCGTCGACACAAGGCACGAGAATGAGTAGAAACGCACCGCTGTTCATAATGCGATAAGAAAAACGAAGGAGCCATTTCGCGATTTGATCTTTTTTATTATTTCTTTACACACTCTTTCGACTGTGCTCCGATATCCGGAGTGGTTCTGGCTGCGGCTGCTAGGAAAAGTATTGTCGACCAACATTTCTCGAACGCGATGAGCTTTCGGCACAGCATCCCGGTCCAGACTTTCGCAGGGCGCGTTCTTGGTGTGTGCTATTGACCCTTTTTCACTACAGGTGAGCTGGGAGGGGCCTCGGACAGGTAGATACACCTAACCCACGTACCGTAAGAAATCAAGATAATACCTAACGGGTGTTCGTGGATGAAAAACGCTTTTTTTCCATTTTTGTATTCTATTTTACTTTTGTGTAACACTTCGATTTTCGCATTTTTCAATCGATCTGCAAAATCATTTGGTTAGATATATGTAAAGAAATATAGAGGTACGCGCTATTACATTGCAACATTGTAATAAAATACATCGTAATATCGAGTGTACTTAACGTTGCAATTACATTTCTTTATTTTCATCAGTACTATAATTATAAACATTTAGAAAAGAAAGTATATTTTTTATTCAAGAAATGATATATAGATTGTGTGAAAGAAACTGCGCCGATGATCGTTTACACCGGGTAAGAACAATTAGAGACACGATGGCTATCGACAGGGTTATCTTTAAAAAAGTTATTCACCCAGTATGTGGCGCGGCACGATGCTGTGTAGATATGGTGAGAGTGAGCATAAGGTGCACAAACCATCATACATGCCCTTGCATGGCATTCGTGTGTTACGACACGCGTACGCATACACGCGGAGCAAACCGAGCGACATGCGTGTGTGTTTGTGTGTGGAGACTTGGTTACATCGCTATCGTTGTGGCCATTAAATACATTGTGCTGGAAGGTGTTTTCTATAATGGATTCCTGTTGTTTATTAAAACGGGTGGCCCTTTACAAAGTGCTACCGTTTTCTTCTTAACGACACGCGTCTACCTTGAATTATGCCGGTCTATCCTTTCTGCGATATTGCTTATCAATAGAACGCATGCAATTAGATGAAGTTAAAAAGCGTATGATTTATACACATCCCGCAATATATATTAAACGACAGGATAAAATTTTCTTATTATGAAAAAGCAATTTATATTTTTGAATAGTTTTAATAAGATCTCTTTCTCTTTCTCTCCCTCTCTGTGAAATTAACATGACTTTTTATTATTTAATATAAAAAAAATGGCAGATCTCCAGTAACACTTCCTTGTATAAAAATAAAAAAATGTTTTTCATTTTTCGCTCGAATTCTCTATTAAATTTGCACATTCCAAGACAAGTCGATTTTTCATTTGTTTCGAAATATGCCAACGAAAATATATCAATTAAGACTTTTTCAATCCAATTGTTGAAGTTGGGGGGTTATACTGTGACGTTAGCCCTCCCAAAAATGTCTTTTGAATAACTTTTTTACTAGAAGTGTGCAAACAAATATTCGAAATGTGCATACGTATGTAAATGATGAGCAATTGAATGAGCCAAATAAACATTAATTTTTTTTTAATTTAGAGGACTTCACGACAGTCATATTCAAGTTATTTTCAAGTGTAAGCATATCTAACAACATTGATTTATAGTCACATAAAAAATTATATATTTGCAAGTTTTCAAGTTTCGACATATATATTTATACATTATTATATCTTTTAAAGATTAAACGAAATTAACATTAAACAAAATTAAATTAATATGTTTAGATTATTGTATCTATGTGTACAATATGGTCTACAATAAGCTTGTATTTTGTTACGCACGAAATCGGAATATTTAGACTGATTTCATTAATCATTCGCCGACGCAATAATAAGACGCGGTAAAAACATTTCAGAGAAAAAATGAATTGACTCAATGTCGATTGTTACGATTCTTACGAAATGAAATGGTATGAACAGGAAGTATGTTCAAGCGTGCCGAGATATTCTTGCCACGCGACAAGACCCGTAGGGCCGCGTGCAATCATCCGTTACTATAAAAATGAAAGTATTTATCCCGATTCAACAAACTGCAATTCGCGGGTATAGAAAATTACCTCAATTTAGTCGCAAGATAATCATTCAATCTTTTCTCTCTCTTTTTCTTTCTCTCGGTCTTTTTGTCGCGCGCACGATATTGGTATTCTGCGCTGTCATATTACGGTCGTCATAGTGGGTCGTGTTACGGCATCGACGCACGTGCGTGACACGGCGCGGCGCCCCGAGAAAGGCTCATGCGTATTGCGAAATATCGAATTTAACGAAGCCGGGGAGAGATATAGAACAGGTGTACGCGAGCGATATTGGAAACTCGCCGCGCACATTTCAACTCTTTTTTCTTTTGCCGGCCTTCTGCCTCCCGGCAGCATGATAATCAGAGGCGGTAAGAATGGAGTAGCGCATAGAGTTAACTGATTCAATATACCTTGTCGTTTTTCAGTTTTCTTAGAAAAATGCAAATCACTTCAGAGAATAATAGTGGAGTAGGATTTTTTCGAAAACATTTGTGTGTGAGGAATTTTAAAATTCAAGATATTACAATAGTAAACATTGGAGTTGCAGAGTCAAATTTATGCGCTTCTGTGTGTTTGAGGATATAAATAATTGTATGCCAAGTAAGATTTCTAATGAATAAGCCGAGTTTTTTAAGTCACCGATTGATTAATCGCTTTTACGTAGTAATGTTGCATTCGCGCATAATGCAGTCAATCGAGGAATTAAAAAAAACTCGCCTACATTTTCAGACTAATTGTAAGATAGGAATGTTTAAACATCATGACGTTTGTTAATAAAATTGGGTCGAGTTGTGTAAAAGACACGCTATTTCTAAGACAATTTCATGCTTCTGGGTGAACTACTTACTAACTGGAACTTTAAAGACCCGTTAGAAAACGAAGGATTAAGGTGCCTGAGGAAACCGAAACGCTTTGGCGATAATAATCGCAGTGTACAAATATTGTGATTATTCTGCACTGTAGCCCAACTGCAACTCGTTCAAACGCGATCATTTCTTGTCATATAATCTGACGATATACAATCGACTGTTTCTCGTTGTGTAATCTCATGCATTATATCTATATGTTCTATGAATTATTGATAACAGTGTAAAAGTTTTCGACAGTAATTTAGAATTATCTTTTATCTGCTATAATTTTATTACACAAATAGTTATCCGTTATTCTTTTTGATGTCTGACATTTGATTCAATTATTCAGAAAGATTTGTTTGATATAACAAAGTAGTTAAGGATATATTTGTGACATTATACAAGATAATTAAAAAACACTGCAAAGAGCTCAGAAAATATCTTTATTGAGATTTTATTTAATTTATATATATATATATATATTTGTCATGAAAATATCAATTTATACAGTAAATATTTTTTCTTCGCCCTCCACGTCTAAATTTCCAAGTTGCTACATTGTGGCACGATATTAAAGTATTCGAAAGCGACAGCGTGACCGAGAAAGTAGTTCGCTCCAAGACAGAGCTCTCTGAGCCTGATTGATAATCGCGTTCTGCAAATATCGCGATTATCCGGTGTAATCTGAACGCGGGCCCATGGTATATGCGATCTAGCTAGAGCAAATGGAACTTCACAGCCGTCCGAGATCCTTGCGGGCACGTGATAGCTATAACGTTCGCGCACAGGATTCGCCCGCTCGCGAGCCAAGTTCGCGCGATTGAATTTTACTTCCGGCACGGTACGAATATACCTAATCGAAGATTCAATGGCACGCTAATTTGATCGGTCAATCCGGTATCACGCTTGGATGCGGATCATCCTTTTTCCGCGAGCGTTTCTTGCAGCGCAGCACTTTGCTAATAGCCATCACAAGTCTCCGAAGTCCTGAGTGTGCACCTTCAGAAGGAGGGATCCGATCTATTCACCGATTTTTTCACAGCATTCTCGTTCTCGCAATACGTCGATCCAATCAGCTAACCGAGGGTTAGCCTCTCGTTCTGGTTATATCGACTTCTCGACGTTGCCGTCGACGTTGCTCCTTTTCTCTTTCCTCCTGCTCGTTCGCCTCATCATCGCTACTATTCACAGGCCTTAAGATCAATATTTGCTTAGCTTGCCTGCTTCCGTTTGACAATCGTTTGTATCAACAATTCTTCGTGCGATAAAACGGCTAAATCTGAACGCTTGTATGCATTGTATGAGAGTGCATGTGTGTGTGTGTGTGTGTGTGTGTGTCTGTGTGTGTTTGCGTATCGAGAATTGAAAGAGCGAAGAAAAGAGAAAATTCCGAAAGAGAGAGAGAGTTCAGTCAATTTGCCGAGTCCGATTTGAAACGAAGGAGATTAGGAAGTGAAAGCAAAACTACGGGTTTTATTTTTCGAGATTTTTACGGTATACACCATACAAATTATAATATGCATTTCTTGATATCTGTGCATATTCGATATTGTCTTTGCATTGCGTCTTTTAAAACAGTTTTGATATCTTTAATTGAAATTTTTCGAAAATCGGATTTGAATGTCTTGCCACTTGCATAAAAACTTAAAAACTCTTTAACAATTTTTATTGACAAGTTATTTCAATGGATTTAACATACATTGTTTTTAAATTTATAATAAAAATGAGAACATAAAAGTAAAAAAAACTAAAGTGTCGACAAGAATTTGATCTTAGCTCAAAGAGCCGAGAAGGAAAGAGCCTTCTCGGCTCTTTGAGCTAAGATCAAATTCTTGTCGACACTTTAGTTTTTTTACTTTTGTTCTCATTTTTATTATAAATTTAAAAACAATGTATGTTAAATCCATTTAGCTCGATACAGACCGTTATTTATTGTAATTTTAATATTAAGTTTTTTAATGATACTATTCTAAAGTAAATAAATTCGTTATTTATAAAAATTTGATAAGACTTATTTATATACAATTAGAGTTATACATATCATTAAAAGCTTAATATTTAAAATTTTTGTTATACGTCGTCCATTATAATTGTTAACGTCCACTTGATTTGAGTACCTTATATCTTAACGATATAATTTACAAGTTTAATTAATTATTATATTAATGCTATAAGTTAAAAAATATTTGAAATTAATTTTCTACTTATTTCTATTATATAATACATTATGATGCGTGCCTGTCGTTCATCATTGCAAATGAAATAAACAAATTAAGAGAACAAGTAAATAATAAGTTTATGCGCGAGAGTTACTGCGTCGCTGTTACCTGTAATCTCGCAGGTTCGTTTGTCGACGCTGACTGTGTCGTAAAGTCGAGCAGAATCTGCCGTGCTCGTTTCCGTCGTCCGCGAGTATCCCTTTGAGATTAATGGCCATCGTAAATACAGCGCGTTTCCTCGTATCGGCCGGATCCTGTGCCGCAAACGGTGCGCATTCTGTCACACCGAATGCGTATGCAAACCGGCATTGCTGCACGCGTATCGCGGCGAAGTCACGTTTGTGCGCGACGCGGTGCACCTGTGTAAACGTTAACCAGCCACCGGAGTTATTACAGCAGCGTTAACTCGTTCATTCGCGAGACGTTACCTGCGTTACGCGAAATTAATCCCGCGACGCGCAGCAGGTAGTTTGCAACGTACATCCTATAAAATAATAATACGTTCTAACGAAGCGTCACCCTCGTTATTGCGCAAAATGGATGTTCAGATCGCCAAGTTTAGTTGACAACGTCTCGTGAATAACGACACCATTGATTATTATTGGACGTTAAATATCTTTGAATTTAAATTCGACGAAGCTTTAAAAAAGTGGAGCTAAAAAAGTATTATAGAAATATATTTAAAAGGAGAATTTAAAACATAATTATTCGATTTTTAAATAAATTATATTTTTAGTAACTTTACTGTTATAATGCTATTAACAAAGACATTTTTATATTCTGTAAAATTATCTCACTGTATATATTAAAGAAAAATTTTTGTCGTTTATTTTACGTTTTATCTGCTTTTTTTTTAGGAATTCAATGAAAGAAAATTTAACATTGTATCACGGAGATAACTTTTTTGAAATATACCTGATGTAACATATATGATTTACGTTTTCTCATAAAGAGATCTTTTGAAATGAGAAGTTAAGAATCGACGAACATAATAATATTGTAACACAAGAAAGAGTGAAAGGACCGACCAGTGTCGCGTAAAAGTTTCATTCACGCGTGGTAATTTACGCGAATTAGCGACGCTTAATAGACTTCTGCGAAAGAAAGATACAAGTGAACGTCGCGCGGCAGTCAAGCGTTAATTAGACTAAAAATAATCGCGTATGTTTATGAGCCAAATGCATAAAGTGATAATTCATTGATTGCACGTAGCATCGAGCATCTCATGAAAAATCACAAACTCCTATAATTATAATTAATTTCGCGCTTTGCTTATATCTGAAGATGTGAAAGATAAATTCATCCGGACCACTGCTGTATTGTCGTACCATCTTTCTTTTCACGTTGCACCTTGCTGGCGCACCACGAGCATTACAGGCTTATCCGCTTATTTATAACGAAACTCAGGTTGCGCCTCGAGAAACGATGATGCGATTCACGCGACCCACACACCCATACAATTGAAAAAATTCCACTAAGGAAGCACGTGCCGAATTAATATATAATAATATGCTTGCCGTTTTCGTGTCATCAACGCAATGGATATATGCATTATCGAAAAATAAAGAGTAATAGGAAAGAAATAATGAGCTATTAGGTTAGCTATAAATCACTAGGATAATAAATATACACATCGTCTAATTTTAAAATGATTTAGACGGAGAAGGCACGATAAAAAAAAATATTTTTGTAAAGAGAGATCTTGCACAATCTTATTTATATCCAACACGGAAAAAACAATTTTTTCTAAAGTATCTAAAAATTTAGGCAGATACAGATCTGAAAATAATTTTGTTGTGAACCAACAAAATAATTAGTAGAAATACGGTAAAAACATTCGAACAACAGTTTGAGTGTACAATAATTATTTTTAGATCTTTGCATCTAGCTAAACTTTTAGATCCTTGAGCACAGAATCGTTCTCTCCGTACATAGCACTTACTTAATATCACGATACATAACCATAAATAATTACTTGGATAGTCTTGCGGCAATCAAAATCGCTCCAGCTTGTATTTCGATGGTAGGTAGAAGGAGGACGGATCAGCGGGGCAGGTATCAAGAGTAAACGCGTTGAAAAGTAGGTATCGTGGATGCGTAGCGGCAAGAAGATAGCACCACCGTTTGCAATTAAAAAGCGATTTAAATGCTAATGGTCATGCGTAATTAATGCGCGTCACACGCGAGCTCTACGCACTGGCGCCCCGTGCCGCCCTCTCTTCTCCTCCGCATGTCAATTATTATTTCACCGAGCGATGCGGGGTGGAAACCTGCAGGGCGGACCCGAGGGAGGTAGACGTATCGATTTTACGAGACACACGTCCAAGCTGTCGATGGATTTATAATGGATTACTCGGCGGAGAAGAGTATCCATTTTGTGCACCGTGAAGATCGTTAATACTACTCGGCGCAGCCGACAGCTCAGAATATCATTTTCACTTTACCGGAGAGCCTCGTGAAAGGTGTGCCGGTAGGAGGTACGTTAACATTGTATTAAAGTTGCTTCAACACTTTGAACTCGGCGGATTTTTGCAATCACGGCGCGTCAACTCTTTTTACTGTCAAACTCTAAAAATATAAAGTAATCATTCCTTTATATTTCATCTCGTCGTGAATATTTTATGGTGATTGTTCAATAAGGAAATAATAGTAATTTGTGTAGAGCAACGAAATAAATAACGAACTACACTGTTAAATTTATAGTGCCAAATTACATTTATTTGAATTATTTTTAATTATTTCTATGTCGCCACATTGCTCCTAGTCGTTCACTTGTAACTAAAAGGGGGTAACTTTTAACTCAAGGAAATGTATTTTTAATTTAAATAGTTAATTATTTATCTAATACATACGTTAATGTGCATGGTATTTACTTTGAAACTCACAGAAATGAATCGATACACATGGAGAAGTTAAAATTATAAATAGCTTACCATTGTTGCTTTGTTACGCTCCAACGATGTAACATGCAATAATTAATATATGAAAATTAATATAAAAAAATTATATAAAAATCAGCTCTACCTTTCTCTCTTTAACAATCTTTGTGTATTCACTCTTGTTAATATAGAGACCGAGAGGCTTCTCTGTGCTCTTTGAATATTTCCTCCGTGACGGTCGACAAATTCTCGCCTGGTTATCACGCGAGATAATTTATCTGTGGTTTACCAAGTAATTGGATTCTTTTGAAAAGTTGATATTTCGTCGTCGTGTTGTAACTGGGATATCCCATTATGTTCGCCGCTGAAGTACGATCGTAAATAGATTTTTAATCAGACGATTTATCTTCCCGAAATGTCGCGGCGCACTCTCTCGTGGCGCACGACCCGATCCCGAGGGAAAGTATCGGAAAATCGACTTCGAGCAAAGCCCATTAGTCCATTGCTGCTTCGAAAACAAGTCGAGAATCGTCGACCACTAAGTGGCCTGCACGATCCATACACGAGTTATCGCGCGATATCGTTCCCCCGCGACACACCCTATGTAGCACCCGTTCGTGTAAGAATCGTAATAACAGTTATCGCCGAGTGTCAATCCTCGACGAAGTAGAAACTCATTAATTCAATAATACGTCCGCGGAGAGATAAACATGTTTGAAAAGGGCCCTTTCCCAAAAACAAGCCGCCACGTGACTTCCGCCCTTGTCTGATAAAACGTATAGTACAGTTACGTTGAATTAAGTGAGGTGCAGCTTTGTACATCGAGAGAAAAGATAAGGAAAAGGATATTTTCGAATAAGAAAGAGCTTATTCACTATTCTTAATAATTGAACGGCTTATTTCCAAACCGTCTTAAGCCGCTTACAATCTTATAAATATTACAGTCAATTCCCGACTTTTTATTAGTTGACACGTGATTGCCATCGTCATGATTTATTTTATTTGACGCAATCCAAGATGTGAGGACACAATTATTCGTAAGGATAATCTTATTGAAATACTTCCAAGCGAGCGGTTCTCTCCTCCGCACGGTTAGAACGGTTTAATCCACTTCACGTGCATGGCCGAGAACGCAGCCGTGAACGATCCGCGATTGGCAATCGATTAATCGGCATTATCCGACAATACTGACAATTCGTCGCGCCAATCTCCCAGTTCCCGTTTGCCACTCGCCGTGTAAAATTCTACGTCAGTTTCTTTCGCTGAGATCGAGTCGCCACACGTTCCGTTGTCGACAGTCATATTCGCTTTTTGTCACCTGTAGCCATTTATTTTTACTGCAATCCGCGCTCCTAACGAACTACTTTTTCGTAGAGAGAGATTTAAATTCTTTTTCTTTTTTTGTAAAGAGAGATTCTTTTCCGATCATTTTCTCATAATTATTAATACGTCCTGTTATCTTTTTACTGAAATAATTAATTCACTGTTGTGCAATCTTCCTTGAAGGAACTCTTAAGACAGTGAAAACATTCAGATATAAATCTGTAAAATATGTATGTCGTTATTATTAACACATATTAATTAGAGATTTAAATTTAACCGTTGAATTTATCCGATGAAGACACATTATTTTTCCATGTATCGGGCATGTATACGATTTCAATTTATCTTTAGCGCTGCAGTTAATTTTAGAATATAATTAAAAGTTGTTTTCATCGATGTGATTAAAACAATAAAAAAAAAAGGAAAATTTATTTGAGATATACAGAAAATGTTCGCTAAATTTGAAACTGATTGAAACTCGATTAAAAAATATCAAAGTAATAATGTATGCATTTTATAGCAAGATCATCATCGTGGGTAATCGCCATTTAACGCTGTAACGAATATAGACAACCAATAGACGACTGACAAACGGTCTGAGAGAATCGAGGAGAATCGCGGAAGGGAAATTGATTTATCTCCATCTTAGCTCTCTCTCTCTCTCTCTCTTTCTCAGTAATTAATCGACACGAGACCGCGCGGCTTCTCTGCAGTTGCCAATATTTTCTTCTTCCAAGTTAATAACCGACCTCGTCAATTAGAGAGCTTCTCTAATCGAGGCTACAGGTAGGTTTTACATTATTACGCGTCAGCTGATCGCGCGTACGAGACAGGCTCGTGCCCTTTGGCCCCCCTTTGGTTCTCAAACGTTTTCTCCGAGCTTGTTCTTTTACATTTCTCTTCCCCCCACTGCTTCGATCCCGCATGGGCGATTCGGTTACGTTGATGGTCGACCCCCAACCGTGGCTGTCGAAGAAACGGAGTACTCGTCGTCGATTAAGACGTGACCGATGAAGAGAGCCCTATCGAAACCTTCGAGGTAATTCCGTTTCCTCGCGGGGGTTGCGAGACTAAACATACGTAGGCCGATCGTTCTCGCTCTTCGCTTCTTCCCGCTTTCTTCGGGAACGGAATGATCTATGGAATCGTGCGCTCCAACGGTTCGCGTCTTCAAAAAATGGTTTCATTAGAATCCAGGCGCAATGACGCATGCCTTCCGGTAGCAACGACTTGCCCAGCAGACTTCCCCGCGGCAATGAGATAAGATCGATCATATTATACAACGCTGTTCCGCGGACGCGCGGTTAGGAAATTATACTCGATTTACATGAAAGCGAGCGGCGTTTAGTATCCTGTCGTCGCGGTTGTTTATACGCTCATTCGAAGTGCGTCGCGGCAGTGTTTTTCAGCTGGTCGACAAATCTGCCGAGTCACGGCCTATCTTTAGCCCAGCCGCGAAGGTCGCTAAGAGATCCTTGCTTTACGATATCGTGCACCTTCCACGCGCGAAACAAATACATCGCCCGTGAGTGGATGCACCGTGAGAATGAGGTTCACGCCTACGTGAACCAGTACTCGAGCGGGCATTCGGGATATTTGAACGGGGCACGGGCGAGCCTGCGGGATCTGAAACGACGATCTATAACGTGGATCGTGAATCCCACCGGGATCATTGAACTCACTCACGGCCGTTCGCGGCGCGCCATAACGAGAATTTTAACACCCTCGCTCAGCTTGGTCGGCCCCTTTGCACCATGCCGAAGGGTATCGCTCCCATGTGGATGGTGTACACTGACACTGTACGTCCCCGTTACTCTCTCCCTCTTTCACCATCATTGCGGCATCCTTAATTCCTCAGATAAGGAACATCGAGTAACTTGTCTGGCCCGGGTCGCAGCTCCAATTCTTAAAAGTCAACCTACAGAGATTATCGCGGATAAGGTGTAATGTCGTTGCTCGAGGTACGAGGCAAAGTCGAGGATATCCTGCCGCGATGTTATTCATGGTAGATGAACCGTGACGAGAGAGAGACTAGCTTGCAGTAACTTACGTAAAATGCAATTTTCTTTATAATATATTGAATAGGAAGTCAGATATACACCTAGGCTAGATCGACACTTAAATCATGAAAATTCAGTAGATAACTCCCTTCATATTTGTACATACCACATTGCGTAAATCGGAATTCTTATATAAACGAATCTATAATTCTCCGAGAAACCTCAACTATCAAATGTTAGATTCTTTCCGTGAGCCTTTGTGTAATGTTTGTATTGCTGCGAGTTAAGTCCTCTGTAAGCCGCTTTTATTTGGACGAGAACTGATTAACGCTTATCTATACATACATACTTATTAAACTGAATGGTATCTTATTTCTTTTATCTGATTCAAAATAACGACATAGGGGAGAATTAAACAATAATGATATATACGTGTACTTAACGATATCATAAGTATTATCATTATTTTTCTTCTTCTATTAATAGGGGTGTTGAAATGCTTATCGAATCTCTCCCCCATCTCTTTTACTTGATATACCATACATGTTTGTATATTGTAAACACTATATATCATTATATTTCGACAGTCCAGGCAGATTTGGCATTATCGAAACCACCATTTACATTTCTATACAAAGCACGCTGAAAAACACGGCCGCGTGTCAACCAGCGATAAGAATCGGGTATGCGTGGGTCAAGTATGCGGATTCCTATATCCGTTCGTTCGTAAGTTGCTTTGCTCACGCGATGCGTGACGCGCCGGAAACAAAGGAAAGTGCGAGAAATAAAGCAGTGTAGGTCTCCTCGCGCGCAGTTAGACGTTTCTATCATTTTTACACGTATTTACGACTTGATTACAAGGCTCTTGGCCGCCCAGTGTACGCCGGATACAGTTAACAGGCATTAATTACTGCATCATACAACGAACCGAACTGACAACCTGTTGCGTTCTTCCTAGTGCTTGTCAGTGTCGCCGCTGCCGTGTGAAGGGTGCGTTCGTGTCACGAGCTTCCCATTCACGACAAGCCAATGTGTATAAGCGAGTCTTTTCACAAATATGTACTTACAACAACACACATTGATAGAATGTCACCTTATTCAAAAAGCTTTTCCAAATAATTATTAAGATACGTAAATAAATAGAAATAACAATATTTCTTAAATAACAAATTTATCAATATAAATATAATTTTATAACAGACGCCATTTCTCCTTATTTTTTATAATATCTGTTAGAATGTCATTGAATATTAAATGGTTTTAACATTATGTAGTATATTGCATATATTTAATGCGAAATAAATTCTTATCAAGATTTCTCAAAGAGAAAAAACAGTTTCGATAACGTAATTTCGGCAAAGATAATTCAACAAGGGCGGCTCTAAGTTCGCGTGATGCGAAATGAGATGAGGGTACGGAGAAGCGGAGATACCGTGAACGGTAAAACGGCGCATGGTGCGCCGCGCTGTCGCCGGCGAGAATATACGAGCGATCGCGCGCTGATGAATCGCTCCGAAACTTCAGGACGCCCCGGAACGGCGGTCCGATATCGTCGCCGTCGCCTGCCGCTGGTGTAAACGGAATCGTAAATCGTTGAGACGATAAATGACAATTGCGGCTGACACGATCGGCTGCCGTATGCGATGCCGGGCCGGTGCAGAGCCGCGCGGACTCCCGAAAGGGCGGCGGAGGGAGAGAGTAACTCTCGAAAGCGTGGGCGGATGCAAGATAACGCGTCGCATTACGCGCGTGGGACGTTAATAAATTATTATTGCGCCCCGCACGAGCTCCCCTGCCGCGGAATGATATCTCCATTGTCCTTCAGCGAATTAATAGCCCGTAGGCAACGCGTAACGCGACGGTTAACTTGCGTACAGCGAGTAACAATTGTCTGTGTCTTAGTCGGTAGGATCAACGGGATGATCGACGACATTGCTGCTCGAGCGTTCGCAGAATTTATGGTACTTGGGTGCAAATGTTACGTAATGAGAATCGACAGATATATCTCATTGCAGGATAATATTCTCGGAAGTTATTACACGGAAACCATAAATTTACTGAATATCTGAAAATGTAGCTAGATATACAAATCTGAAAATATAATTTCATTGGACCGTAAAATGATTACATCACTGAAAAAATTTTCTAATTGAAAATGAACGAATCGGAATTTTCTGGTGAAAATTTATTAAAATTCTAGTTGAGATAATCGGAACTTCGATTGACACGGTATTTCTGGTAAAATCTGTTAGAATTCTTATTTTTACCAGAATAATTATATCGAGCAGAATTCTAATAGATTTAACTAGAAAATTCTGATTCGTGTGTGTCAATTTTCCACCAAAATTATTATTTAATCCAACTAGACCGTTGTTTTTTCAGAACGCTTAAATATTGATGACACAATGCTACAAAAAGTTTTAACATTCTAGCAACCAGTTTAAGAGTCTAATATAATTATTTTAATCCAAACAAAATTATTTTCAGATCTAGCTAAACTTTTTACTTCAGCAAAATTCTCGGTAAAACTGTTCTTTCCGTGTACGAGTACGATAAAATTATTTTAACAATTTAGAAGAATTTATTTATAATAAATGTACTAAATAAATACATCGAATTTCAGGTATTAATTTTTTTTGTAACTTTATCAAAGATTAATTATAATGTATTTGAAAGAGCAAGCATTGGAAGAACGGAGCATATTCAAAATTGTTATACGCGACAACCAACCAAGCGTAAAGACATGGAAGATTTTTATCGAATATGACAGGTCGGCCGTATCCAATTTATCTCGTTTTATTTCTTATCTAGCGAGGGACACGCATTCGTATTATGGAGACGCGTCGCGCACAAAGATCTCTGTCGCGCGTTCTATCCCAGCGATCCATCATCGTAACAATTAGTGTTGGCCACGTTTCTTTATCGGCTCGTACGTGGGAGGTGTAGGTGGAGGACGAGCCTTCGTGCTCGAGGATGATTCAACGTCCGATTGTATTAATGGCACTGTGGAATGTCTTTGTCTCGATTTGGTAGCGGAAACCGCGCATTCTGACTCATTGCACACGGCTCTTTTACTTTCATTTGCCTTTCATTTAATATTATCAATTAAACATTATTGATCGTTGCATCAAACTTAAGTATAACTTGGAAAAGAAATAGGATTACTTGGGATAATCTTTTCGCCGCTGAGTTATCGATTTTGTTAACTCATTTGAAACATTGTAATTAGCCTCGCAAACGAGAACATTGAATTTTAATAAGGATCGAGTATCGCTTTGCGTAGAACTAGTGAAGTGGAATATGAAAATATGGATTTAAGAGTTAACGGTTGTGAGTGTGTAAGGTATGATTTAGATACGGACTACTTTTAATATATGATTGTACAGAATACAGTTACTAGCAGTGATGATGGTAATAACATTAATAGCTTCTTACTCGCATTACACCATCGTATAACGATAAAGGCTACCTTCGTATTGACGTACCCGTTAGTCATGCACCAAAGAATATACTGTGCAGCCGGGCTACTTACTGTCGGATCAATCATCTAAATATATTGGCGTCATTACGAATGCGTGTAATGCCGATAAATCGTATTCCTGTCAACTTTACGTTCACCGTTCTTCTTTGTGCGTCTCCCTGTCGCCAAGAAGTATCTTTTGAACGAGCAGTACGACGAATGACGTTGACATCGCTTGGCAATGTGACAGTTATTAATATGCATATCCTCTCTTCGCACTCTGTTTACGATAAATTCTTTATGATCTGTTTATGTTTCATGGTGCAAAATATGTTAAACTATGTATAGTTTCCGGTAGCAGATGCAAATGGGGTTTCTCGGATCAGTTCGCGTCAGACGATTAAAATAAGCGTGTTTTTTGTGATTCTTAAAATAAGTAATTGTATTAGTATCGGTAGGTATTATCGTATAATGTTTTCCGTAAAATTTTTTCTTTAAATGTAGAAGAGTTGGTATATTTAAGATATATATTGTTAGCGATTATTTATTAAAACCGTTCTAAACATAATTTAAATTTTAAAATTTTATAGATTTTACTAAATTAATTTCTTTTATTTGGTATAAAGCATAGCATATTATTTACTACATCTTTGAAAATTTAATCTGAGATCACGATACATTTAATCGACTATAATAATAATATTTAAAATTGAATAAAGGATTAAATAAGTTTGGGGTTTATTCATAATACAATTTTTTAAGTGCTGTTTACAAAAAACATTATTGCATTCTCAATTACAATGTTTATTTCAATAACATAATTATGCATATATGTATAAGTATATGTTAAACTATGAAATTATGTATGAGAGAGAGAAGATATCATATTACGACTACCGATCGTTAGACTAATGAACCGCTGTTGCATTACGGAGAGCTTGTTACATTCGCGATTAAAAACGTCTCATCATCGATAAGACGAAATTATTAGCTTTTCGTTGCATCGATTCTAGAAATTTGCCGAGAGCGATAAAGACTCTGTTAATGGTCTGGCGTTACACCTGGATGGTTTAAATTTCCCATCGGCGTGTTGTCCACCAGATCAGATGACCAGAAAGACCGTCTCGATACAGTAGATTTATTGCTGTTAATATATATCAATACGATATATTAAAATGCGTACCTTAATTAGAAATTCGCATCTCATGGTGCCTTAAGCACATTTTGTCGAATTCTCCGATACGCGCGTAAAATACATTATGCTTCACCCCGTTCCGAAATAGCTACCAAGATTGTTGGTTAACCGGGCCATGTCTTGCAAATTCATGCCCTTTACTTGTCAAATTTCGTCTCACAGCTGTCGCGAGAAATGGTGGCGTTACTAACGTAATTAATTCCTCGATAAACTGCGACGAAAATATCATTTCAATACATAGGCAACTCAGCGATCTTTATTTGTGATAATTTTTCAAATTTATTTTTCTAGTTTGTATATAATGAGCGATAAAAGCTGCGCCGTCTGTCAGTCGACAAAAATATTTAGTTGTCAAAATTCTATTATTGCGATTAAATAAGTAAAAGTCGATAATTGACAGCGAAGGAATCATAAAAACGTTTGTACGTGTCGAGAACGTATATGTCTCTGTATAGCGAAGAAATTTTAAACTTTGATATAATTGAAGAGAGAAATAAATTATAAGTAAAATTGTTTCCACGACGACATGATTGAATCACGCGAAAATTGAACTTGTCTCTTTCAAAATAATATTCAAAATAATGATAATCAGAAATCAGCTAGGTATTTTGCAACAGATAATCAAATATAATAAATTTTTATAACTTTAGATATTGAGACACTGAGAAGAAATTAATATCTTTTGTGAAAAGATATTCTATTTTCAGTTAAACATTTTAAGTTTTTAATATTATTTTTACTGAAATTTAGTGATGTTTTTCTTATTTATTTTTACTGTCAATATTTTATTTAAACACAATTTGCATAAGATAAATTTTATCGTATCCACAACATACAGAAAAAAATTATGATGTTATCCTCATTACATATACATACCATAATTATATTGCTTTTCTATTTTCACTAACAAGGGAAGTGGCTAAGGTGATAATCGCGAATTAATACAAAATATATATCGTTGAAAAGGTCTTGCCGAATAGAGTACAACTGCTCAATATTTCGCTTGAATGGCGCCTCTAGAGGGCGTTATGTGCAATAGAAGTTATTCAATATGTGCCTAATGATAATAAGAATTTCGCTCACACCTTCACCAACCTCGACCCATCGTACCTCCTCCACCCCTCGCCACTCCTTCTTTTCGCCGTTTTTCACTCTCTTTCGTTATATAATATTTTAAAATCAATTTTAAATATTTTTTTCATATATATTTTTTATATATCTGTACTATAAAAAATAAGTGACATCCTAAAAAAATCATATCATTAAAAATGAAAGGGTCAAGCCGTGTTCAAAAAAACATCCTCAAAAACCTTTAAAATTTTAAATGATTATCTAATAATAATATATAATATATTACCACGAAAAGTAACTGCAATGAGAAAAAGAAATTGTTAACTCAACTAAATTAGCGGTCACGGGCTGTCAAGCAAATATACTGCGTATTTGACTAAAATACATTAATATTTCGACTAATAAAATATTTGCTTGACAGCCCGTGACCGCCAATTTAGTTGAGTCAACAATTTTTTTTCTCAGTGTGATATTAATTAAAGGTGTCAGCTCAAAGTGAATTTTTTTTATGTTATGTGCAATAGAAGTAATACAGTGTGTACCTAATGATAATTAGAATAAAAAGGATACTAAAAAATTTAAACCTTTTTATCTAATAATAATATATTACCATGAAAAGTAACTGATATGTTACTAATCAAGGTACAAAGTACCAGTACAAAGTAAACATACATAAAGTGTATGTAACTTTCGGCCGAATTTCGAATCGCCTCAGCCTTCCGCTGTTTCCCTCACCTCACCGCGCGCAGATCAAATATCGCTCGAGTATCGTGTTGGAGGTCACTCAGGGTTATGACCTTGACAAGATATGTCAAGGTCAAGGTCATAGCACTGGCCTCCCTTTTTATGCACTTTTACCGAAAGAGAAGTAGAGTAATATGATCGCCGTTGTGCCGACGCCGCGGTCCGCACGTCAGTGCCGGTATCGACGCTAACGTCTATGCACATGCCGACGCCTGCCCTAGGCTAGTGCCGACGCCACCCAAACAGAACAACAAGTCATCATAATATCAAAATAATGTCAAAATGACTTTGAGTGATCATTAAAAGTCATTTTGATGTCATTTTGATGTCATTGTGACTTCATTTTCTGGTTGGGTGCAGTGCCGAGCTCATGCCGACGCCAGTGCCGACGCCAGTGGCCGACGTTAGTGCCGATACCAGCCGACGTGAGTACCGAGGATAGCCTCAGACGCCGAGCGTGATTACTTCTAGCTTTGTCAGTCAATGCTATACATACACAGTAATAAGTCGTTTTGGCTTTTGTGGATTGTCTGCTTTCATTCATTCTATACCTTTGACCAAATTTAATTAATTGACTTTCTGTTTTGACACTGACTGATCAGTATATTAAGAACCGGTTTTCAATTAATATTAGTATTGTTTGCGATGATCAAATGTCGCTCATGCGGAAGGCTGAAGCGATTCGAAATTCGGCCGAAAGTTACATACACTTTATGTATGTTTACTTTGTACTGGTACTTTGTACCTTGATTAGTAACATATCAGTTACTTTTCATGGTAATATTATTAGATAAAAAGGTTTAAATTTTTGAGTATCCTTTTTGTTCTAATTATTATTAGGTCCGCTGTCCCCCTCACCTCATCGCACGCAGATCAAATGTCGCTCGTGTTGGAGGTCATTCAGGGTTATGACCTTGACAAGATATGTCAAGGTCATAGCTGGCCTCCCTTTTTATGCACTTTTACCGGAAGAGAAGCAGAGTAATATGATCGCCGTTGTGCCGACGCCGCGGTCCGCACGCGAGTGCCGAGGCCAGTATCGACGCCAATGCACTATGCACTTCCCGACGCCTGCCCTAGGCTAGTGCCGACGCCATCCAAGCAGAACAACAAGTCATCATAATATCAAAATAATGTTGAAATGACTTTGAGTGATCATTAAAAGTCATTTTGATGTCATTTTGATGTCATTTTGACTTCATTTTCTGGTTGGGTGCAGTGCCGAGCCCATGCCGACGCCAGTGCCGACGCCAGTTGCAGACGTTAGTGCCGATACCAGCCGACGTGAGTGCCGAGGATAGCCTCAGAGGCCGAGCGTGATTACTTCTAGCTTTGTCAGTCAATGCTATACATACACAGTAATAAGTCGTTTTGACTTTTGTGGATTGTCTGCTTTCATTCATTCTATACCTTTGACTAAATTTAATTAATTGACTTTCTGTTTTCACACTGACTGACCAGTATATTAAGAACCGGTTTTCAATTAATATTAGTATTGTTTGCGATGATCAAATGTCGCTCATGCGGCATTTGGACCGCGTGCGATGAGGTGAGGGGGACAGTGGAAGGCTGAGGCGATTCGAAATTCGACCGAAAGTTACATACACTTTATGTATGTTTACTTTGTACTGGCACCTTGATTAGTAACATATCAGTTACTTTTCATGGTAATATATTATTATTAGATAAAAAGATTTAAATTTTTGAGTATCCTTTTTTGTTCTAATTATCATTAGGTACACACTGTGTTACTTCTATTGCACATAACATAAAAAATATTCACTTTGAGCTGGCACCTTTAATTTAATTTTTTTTGGATGTCACTTATTTTTTATAGTACAGATATATAAAAAATATATATGAAAAAAATATTTAAAATTGATTTTAAAATATTATATAACGAAAGAGAGTGAAAAACGGCGAAAAGAAGGAGTGGGGAGTGGTGGAGGAAGGGTGGAGGGGGAGGTGGAGGGGGTGCGAGGTTGGTGAAGGTATGAGCGAAATTCTTATTATCATTAGGTACATATTGAATAACTTCTATTGCACATAACGCCCTCTAGAGGCGCCATTCAAGCGAAATATTACACAGTTGTACTCTACTCGGCAAGACCTCTTTCCAATAATATATATTTTGTATCAATTCGCGATTATCACTTTAGCCACTTCCCTTGTAAGCGTGAATCAGGTCGGTAAAAACAGATATTCTCTCTTTGAATGACAATAATACCCAATCGTTTTCCAGCGCCCGATTCTGCTGGCGAACGCGAGATTACTTCGTAACTCATCTCATCTCAATTCACCTGCGGTCGACGAGGTTAGTAGCACCTGCCGAATGAATCGATTAGCTCGTTGCGCTTAGTAGTGGGTATAATATCACCGAAATAGCATATAAGTTATGTAGAAACGGTCGTTATACATCTATGTGCACATATACGTTATACACACCGTTCATTTGCTACAACAATGACATAACTCAAAAATCAATATTTTTTAATTGCTTGTAGAAAAATATGGAAGCATAAAGAAAGAAAGAATATATTTTAAAAGAAAATATCTTTATTTTCTCACAATCAGTTATTACATCAAAAAATTGCATTTTAAAAATGATATTATAAAATTTTAATAATTCAAAGTATTGTATCAAAACTCATTTTTTGAAAAACTTTGCGTTTAGTTATATCGTTGTCGTAGCAAATGAACGATGAAAGTTTAATGTTACAGAGCACTCTATACTAGATGTTATTTAACTATTATAACAAATTATTATAATTTTAATATTTTGGAACCAGAAAAGAGATTGTGTTTTTTGTTTGTAGTTTGTAAACTTTGTTTACATGATATTTTCTACATATTAATGTAACATTTTATTATTATATGTGGTGCGAATCGCATACATTTGTGATTATAAATAGAAGTCAGCATAGAGCGGATTATACGACACCCGCGAGATAGTTAAACGGTAACATCGCACGGCGTGTGACGCTATTATAAGGGAACAACCACAAACCTGTCAGCGATCGGTGTCGCGGTGTCGTACGGACAAAAAAAACGGAAAGACGGGATGACCAGGTTTGAATTAGCACGTGAAAATCCTTTCCTCGCCGAGATGAGGACGAATGATTCGACACCGAGAGAAAACGCCACCTGTCTCTTGTGTGTCTCTCGCCATACCTTTACCTTCCTCTCTTCCTCTACCATCGAGAGAATTAACCGTCTGCTTCTCTCCGTAGCTAAGTGCGATAACCGGAAAGTACTGACCGATGTGCCTTATAACATTCTAATCGAAACTGGGAGGAACTCTTTAACTGATTTTTCAACAACTTGAAAAGAGAGAGCGTATCGTAAGATTTATAGCCTCGCAGGATATATACGTATGTAATGGTTGTAAGTTAAATCTGCTGGATCGTAATTAAATACGATGAGAACTTAAATATTTTCTATTTAAGATATCAAGAAATGATTAGTAGTCATTTGTAAGGTGATTGACTATGATTGAAAATTTTCATCTATAGAATTGTGAAGTACTAGCAGAAATTAGCATGTATATATATAACATATATTGATATATTAGAATAGATTTATTCTAGTTATTCTTGATTATATTTTAATCAACTCAAGTATTTGCTAATCTTTTAGTTAATAATTCACATGTTTCAAACTTTCAAAAACATGTATCTTTTATCAGATTTAAAGGATTATTCGTGATAATATTTAAAATTAGAATGACTATTGTAAATTGATAATTCATTCTAAAATGTTATCTTATTAAGTACTTTATTATCTGATATTTAAATATCAAATAATGAAGTTATACAAATATTTAATAAGCGGTTTATCTTCCTGTAATCTACAGTTGGCAATTAAACAAGTAATCTCTGAGATTCTCAGAAATTGCTAATAATAAAATTGAGATTAACTTACATACTTGGAGAATTCTTTCGACGATTTATTCGTTAGTTATTTATAATATAACGGTGGAACCGGCCGGATTATCCCGAATACATCGTTTTATACAAACGATAAAGTCGGCCAGTGATAATCACGTAAATAACGAGGCAACATTACATCGTTATTAACTGCGGAGCCGTTTAAACGCACGAGACGTCCGTCATGTATGACGCCTAATTATTATATCCTCGATCCCGTTGATATCTCGAATTATGTGGATAGATGTTGGAATGACGGACAGGGAGAGAAGTTCGTGTCTCCAGTCCATTGAAATCTCGAGAAAACGACTGAATGGGTTTCGCGGAAGCGGATAATGGGCTGGCGGGTGGCGCGTCGTTTCGGCTGTTCGCGAATCGCGCCTCTGTCAGCGTCGTAATCATTGCGGCGTGGTTGAATCTCATCGCGGCGCGATATGACGACAAACGGCCGGCACCGTCTCGGAACACCGGTCATCGTTGTTCGCCTAATGGGCTGCGCATTTCTCCGTCTGCTTTCACAGCCAGCTGATTATGACATGTTGGTCGCGTCTGCAAGCAAGCGACCGAGCATCGAATACACACTCCATACCACGTGTTCCAGGCACCGTAACGCCATTTGCCCGGCTAATGACTCGCTGGCACTTAGCGTTACCGAGGTCCAAGACTCCTTTTTCTCCCCTCGCGCATCCACGCGCAGCTTTAAGACGGCTCTATTCGAGGGGAAAGTGTCGCCGGGCGGACTTCGTAACGCGCGTCTAATAGGTCGATCACGACACTCGATAGCAAATTAGCGAGTATTATTTGTATTTTAATTATTACTCGTCATTGTGACGCGATACATTTATATATATGATACAAATTTTTAGAATTTTATTAGTACACTAAAAAAATTAATTTTGAGTAATTCTCTGTATATACAAGGTATTATTGCTTAACATTTAAAAATTAAAATTCTTGGTTTGGATTTTTCTTTCGAAGTTGTCTCTTTGAATTGTATGGTTTTTCTTGCGATTGTAATTTAAATATTGTAGGTTGTGTGTGTGTGTGTGTGTGTGTGTGCGTGATTATTCAAGTTAATTACTTTTATAAACTGCGTTATATTCTTATGTATAATTTTTCATATTCTAATCTTTTACGGCTGCAAAGGAGTAGAAATAAAATTCGAAACGTTTCCGTCAGTTTCCATCATTTACAATGTGAATGAAAAATTTTATATCATTAGTCATCTAATTAGCTCGTTTAAAGCTTTAACTTTGGTTCAATTTTTTTACTGTTTAGTTAAAAATATTTGAAGTAGCATTTACGAGAGCAACTTCCGTTCAATTATAGAGACTTTTCGCATTTTACTCCGAGTAAAATGAACAAGGATAAGATATGAAGCTTTGCAATCTACTGATCTTTTGCACTCATACCAGTGAAAGAGAGCCACGAGATCGTATCTACTATTAAAGCTAAAATATACAGGTTGCATGATATATAAATTGCAATATAAGAGCTACATAACTCTTCAAATAATTTCATATCGATATAATTTTGACAAATTAACTACCGTAGTCCATAGCAAATGAGCAATTTCCGATCCTGTTCGCGTGTGGGCAGGTTAATAACGTGTTATTAGCGCTATCAGGAGCTCACAAAAATGATTCTGATATGGATCTCAAATCTGATATCTAATGATACTTTTATACAATAACAGACACAGTAGCACTGGAAAGAGAACCCTTGGGCGATTTGTAATTTGTAAGAAATATGTTATTAAGGATACTTAGGACTATCACGCGATATCGATACTAAGTTATGGTTTTGGAAAACTAGAAAATTATTCGTAGAATCTACTACCTGCCGTTGTGAGCGATTCAGATTTTGTTCTGGAAAAAGAACGCATGCGAAATAAATCGATGGGTTGCCATTGCGGGATTAAGATCGGAGCGCAGACGTCAGCAGCCGTCGATCGTAATTTTCGCGTATAAGGGACGCCCTCATCGGCGTCATCGTCGTCGCGTTGTCGTCGTCGTCGTCGTCTTCTTCTTCTTCTTCTTCGTCGTTGTCGTCCCCGTGTAGGAAACGATTCCGTCGCCGACGTGGAAATCGCGTCTTACGCCTTGGCGGCGTGACGTCGCAATTATTCATCGCGTATGGTTGCGAGTAACAAATCGCCAGTCAAGTGGCAACACCGTCGGCAGCTTGCGCAAGATGAGTGTGAGGGAGAGAGAAAAAGAGGGTAGGGGGAGAGGGACAAAGAGAACATACACGAGAGGAGGCAAGTTTGAAGGAGATTGGAAAGAGAGGAGACACAGTGATAATGGCGGGTCGCGAAGGAGAATCGCGTAGTGCGAGGAAGAGAGGTAAAGAAACTGGGAGAAGGAGATAGCGAGAGGCGGACTCCTCCTACGTACGTCTAGATTCGCGTCGCCAGAACGTAAATTTAGCACTAACGCATTATGCACGCTCGGGCTGCGTCGCATTGGGCGTGCGATACCGACAACAGCGACCGTCTACGCGCGCTGTATCGCCTTGATGCGTGTCGGACGTGTCGTAGACAACGTATTGCACGTGAGGAAGGGTGTCGGTCAGTCTTATTTCGTGCAAATGAGGTGCGAAAGTCGAGACGGGGTCTCGATAGCAGGATATTGTGAATATCGGAGAAAAGAGTAAGCATATCCTGTCATTGTAATGTAAGAGTTCTAGTTTTATTTTTATATGAGAACTAAAGCATTAATAAATTTAAACGATTTTTTTAAATGTACATACAGTGGCGTGCAAAAGTTTCCGGCCAGTGACATTTTGTATTTTAATTTATAAAAAAAAAGACCTGATAAAATTTTTATCATTATCAGATGTTAGTGCAAGATTTCGTCACCAGTGTCTTGTAATAACATCCAATAATGATTGAAACTTTATCAGGTTTTTTTTATAAATTAAAATACAAAATGTCACTGATCGGAAGCTTTTGCACGCCATTGTATACATGAGTTTAATATTCTGAAAATGGGGGAGAACAAATTAAATAGAAATTTCAAGACATAGGAAAAATCATTTTTGTCAAAAGAATTTAGGAATGCTCGAATATATTAGAATTAGTACAAAAAAAAAAACATGGAAAAAGTTCTTAAATGTCAGACGCTTTCTCCGAGAGTTGATCGGAAAGAAGACAACATTCTCGACACTTTCGCAGATATTATGCGCATGAGGTAGATTCATTGAAAATAATCGTAAATCAGTACTAAACAACAAGCGCAAGGTCACTGGTTCGTACCGTAACGGTCAGAAATCTCAATTAGCTCTTTGTGCTGGATGTACGCCTGCGCCTGGATTTGATTAATGTACGTTTTACCGTAGGCTGCCTTTGTGTCTGAAGTCAGTGGCGGCTGAGAAACACAATTTACGCCGACCGCGATGGCAATATCTGTTTTATACTCGCACGATGACCGAGACTTTGTGAACGCGACTTGGCGGTCCGTTATGATTTACATGGACATTAGCTTCAAAGACGAGACTAGAATTATTGCCGGAATAACAGATCTTTATTATCGTAATATCGATAGAGTTCTCGATTATATTTGAACAGATTAAATTAATTAATACAGTAGCGCGCATGAAAGAGATCTTCCGAGAAATTATATGAAGATATTCATGACTAATATTTCACACATATAATGGAAAAGGATATATATATATATTTTACTTCTCTCTTTCTCTCTCTCATATTATATACACCTTATTATGACATTTTACGAAAATGATTATTAAGATAATGAATACAATTTTACATATATTGTTAATTATTCGTTATTTTTTATCATTCTATAAAGTTCGTTATTGTATTCCGAATTTTTTAATATTAGAATATCTTTCATTTTCTATGTCAATCTAAATGCAGTTTATCTGCTCTTTAAACTCCTTATGTATTTTTATTTCTTATTTTCCATCTCTTCGTTCCACGATAATTTGGTCCCACAAAGTGTATGGACTAGTATCACGAAGACAAATGCTAGCGGTAAAGTCATGTAAATTGATGCACCATGTACAATCGCTGCTTTCTCGCTTTGCAATCGTTCCCGGTTATTACGCACAATTTCCATAACTCATAATATTAATATTTTGTATAACTCTCGCGTGGTTAGAAGGAGACGTAAGAAGGATCGTCCACGTTGTATTTCTCTCGGTGCTCTTAGAGATGGAATCATGCCATAATATCTTTGCTCCGCGAAGACGTATTGAGCACACGCAATAAGAAATGGAATAGTCGACGGATTTGTCTCTCGTACAAAAGCGCGGGAGGATTATAATTTGCGGTTAAATCAGAAGGAACGGACTGGAAGAAGAAGTGCCTCAACGGAACATAATCCGGGACATTAATTAACCATGTAGTCATAATACTGTCTAATAGTAGAATGAACCTCTGAGAGACGTTTCTTCTTCGCTCATTGTGCAGAGCCCCATCGTCGAATTAACAAATGGAGTAAGAGAGGATGAAATTATCCACAAATGCTCGGGGACTTCTCCCGGAGAAGAGTATCAAACGAGGGGATTCGTAGATGGAAAAGAGAAACGAAAGAGAAAGAGAGACAATAAAACACGTAGTAGTCATCGAGGAAGGACAATCTGAAGACAAAACAATTGTACGATCTCGTGCCAACACTTTCGTTTCGAAATGCAATGTCACGTTGCGGAGTGAGTAAGCTAAAAGCCAAGTATTTCGCTTGATGTCGTATGACATGCGTTGGATCGTACTAACAAAAGAATACTTAGCTCTCAGCAGTAAGATAATAAATCTGACAACACGAGCTTTCATCATGTTTCATTTGTCGTTCTTTTAGGAAGTGAATTTCAAGGTTTGATGAGATTCGATTAAATATTTATTACACATATATAAATATTTTAGAAACTTGGATTTAAGAAGATTAAGTTGTAGGTATATATATATATATATATA
>NW_017274954.1:524688-560604 GCF_001594065.2 Cyphomyrmex costatus | reverse complement strand
CATGTATGTATATATATATATATATATATATATATATATATATATATATATTAAAGAAAGAAAGATCTATAAAAACAAAGAATTAGAACGATATTATATTAGAAAGATATTAATGTTTGTTGATTAAACAATTTTTGAGTTTTATACGGAGGAATGATCATGCTGTGATGTATACAGTCCCCCGCTCTCGATCAAACATCATATTATGTGCTAGACGGGATTTCAATAATAGAACCAACGGAGAACAGAAGCCGCATGCACGCTTTCGTGCGAATCGTACTCGCCGATCTCGCGCCCACTTGAGATAATTGCGTTGAAGACGAGGTGATTAACTGACCACGGTGACTATGTGGATTGTGGGTCGGCGATCTATTTCGATCTAGGTTCCATTTTCCCTCGCAAAAGTGCTTCAGTGTCTAAACTATGGACGATATACATATCTAATAGTTTGTTCTTGTTTCAAGATTGTCTCAAGTAATGTCTTAAGTAATGTCTTAAAATGCTAATGCGGCTCTGTGTCATTGGTTTACTTCTTAAGACTTTATTTCAGACAGTCTTAAATATAAGATTAGGAATACCTATATGTATCTGCTTATAATATCTTTGTAGGTATTGAGATGTACGAGAAAATTAGAAGTTTACATCTTTTATTTTCATATCTCGTTTGCTACACTAATATGAGAAAAAATTTATTAAGTTTTAATAATAAATTTTTCTCAATATTAATTTAATATTTACTTACGGTAAACATGTTTACTCAATAAAAAATGATAGTTAAATCAAATTAATTATTCTTGTACCAAATATACAAATATGTGTCTACACTTAATAAATATTTATTTAGTATTATTCGTATTCACAATATTTATTAAAATTTAATACATCTGTTCAGTGTAATAAATGTTTAGGAATACTATTTTTTTTCTCATTTTACTAAATAATAGTCTAGTAATAATAATTTATCTCTATTTTATATTGAAATTTAAATATACTCTTGTCGATACAATATAATCTTTTTAAATAATACTTATAATTATTTTAAAAAATAAGATACATTGTCTTCTTTTGATGTGCTATATTATTGTGTTCTATGTATTATTACTTTTCTATGGGATGTATTATTTTCATTCCGTTGTATGTTAATAATTTACACGGGACTTTAACGAGCTCTGTCATTCTTTTCCTTTTGTCGATTGCCATTATTCTTCCTAATTTTACACGACTGTCGACTTAAAATAAGTTATCTCGTAATACACGTTAAAACGGGGAGGGGGGGTGGCGAGAAAGAGGAGATTGTCACAATGCGCGTCGACTTGTCGCAAAAGGAGAATACGCTGAGCTTTCGCATGTCGGTACGTTACCGCCTTCTGATCTCTTTTATCTCCTCCACGTTATTCCTTCTCTCGTCGCGCCTCATTCTTTTGCCCTCCCCATCGGCGACGCTTTGCTCCCTTCATTTACCGCAAGCACGCAAACCCACAAGCAAACCTTCCCCTCTCTCCTTAGAGAACAAAAGCCAGCCTGCTGGCTGTCTTTCTTTCGGATACGACCGCGCGGGGTGAAGTCTTTAAGTCTTTTCCTTTTTCATTCCAGACGGGAGATTCCATCTCTGTGGTACTTGCATTGTTTTATGTGGCGAACGTTTAATTAGAGCATCACAAGTGCGTGGAACATTTCAAACGTTACCAAAGACACACGAGAAAGGACTTGGATAAATTCATTTGCTTTTAATTTATTTATCATCTTATTTTGACTTTTCATGGTCAAATTCGTATATTATGTTTCTTTCTTGAAAATATTCTGAACATAACGTGTAAAGATATGTCTATAGAATGTAATGGGGATTTGAGAATATTTAGTGATATTTTGAAATTTAAATGTAATTTTTATTTGCGCGCGCGCGCGAATGAATAGGTTCGAGCGTGTTCGTTCATCTTCATTTCAATGAGTTCTACAGCATCATGAATTCTATTTAATAGTATTCATTGCCTTCATAATGCACAACCATGTACATACGTGGTGCAATAAGGAGACTTGGTGCGCGCGGTCGACGACGTTCGCGCGCGCGGTTTGCTCTCTCCACGCCGCCAACTCGAATAATTCACATTGTCCGTCGGGAATGGTAGATAGTCCATGGTTTTCTTTTGCCAATTATTTCGGGACACGTTGGTGCGAGGAAAGAAAGCCCCGTGAGGCAGAATAGATCGCGCGATTTTCTCCGGACTAATTTAGCCACGCTCTTATTTAACGTATTCTCTCATCCTCTCTTTCCTCGCGTCTCTTTCTCGTATCTTCCTCTTCGTCTGCGTCTCACTGCATCTACCGGCGCGTGTGCCTTCCTGCTCGGAACTCGACTCGATTATTCCTCTCATTAACACCATCCGTATATAGGTACAGCGGACGATATTTTACGATTGACGTTGTCGCGACCGATCAGTCGACCGGCCAGAACATCCTGCCTACTGCCTATCTTGATCATCGGCCCTTCCTATTGATAATGATAATCGAATCCATTAGCGAATCGTCGAGCTTTAAGTGAAACGGTGTCCCGGCCGTATTTACGTAATTCACATTTCCGAACTATTAACCTCGGCGCAGTTACGTTAATACACGCGTCCGCGTCTAATTTTAACGGATCGACGGGCTCTCGGCTCGTCGTCGCGCCGTTCTGAAGACGGCGCACGCTCGTTTGCGGAAATTTCTATCGACGCTGATCTATCTGCTGGATAACGGCAGATTAATGAGTAGAGGATCGGTAGTTATTCGCCAACGACCCGGAGAAATTGTGTTTTCTTATTTGGAGCTTCCGCTTTCGTTATTTTTCAACTTTCAATCTTCAGGATATTCTTTAATTACTTACGTTACCGTTGAACCATTGTTGTCTAAATTTAAGTATCTTACGGGAAAATTATTTCAACACAGACATTCCATAGAAATTACAAAAATAATAATCTTTGTCGATTTATATAAGATTAAAGTACATACAGTATTTTTTCCTCTTTCGATCTCACATTTAACTTGGAAATTTATAATATTTTAGACTTACTAGAAGAAGTTTATATATATATTTTACAATACTTTTTTCAGCATTGTTATTTTTTTAATTACATTTTATCTTTAAAGAAATGTCGATATTATTGATTTACATTATCCTTCGTCAATGTTATATTAATTTGTAGCTACGTTAAAATGCAACTAGATTTGTTAAGCTCGCATATACATAGTTTTAAGATCGAAATCGTCTCACCGGCAAATTCGCGTGCATTCCAATCAAAGTTCCTCGCGGTCGTGCCCGTCGGGATTTCCTCTTCTCCCTGCTGAGCGTCCCCGCCCTCATCGTCGCCGCTTGCAATTTTCGACGCGCCTTCCTTCGCCCAGCGAATTAATGCTCGCGGTGTTTCAGGGATCGCGCGCGCCATTCATAACGCGAATGTTATTAGTGCAGATCGGAGCAGATATACCGCCCGGCCCGCGTCGTGTGGTTAAAATAAAGATGATGAATGCCCGGCCGTCCCTCGCCGCGGCACTGGATGTAGATTAATATCGGCCCTCGCCTTGCTTACTACTCCGCGCGCGCCTCCTACTAATATCTGCCGCCCATAGTAGGTAGTAGATACACGAGGATCCTGTATCGCTTCCTTCGCATCCGATCGTTTGCGCTGGTAGCAGCATCTTGTCGAAAACTGCTTCAGTAATACACATTCTTGGCACATCCTTCAAAAAATTAATAAGGTTTATCGAAACACGCGGAGACCTACATTCTAAACCAAATTTATTGGCGTGAATTCATATCAGTGATAAGAACGTTCATTGAATATATTACAATATTTGTAGTGTGACAATTTCAGAGGAATTTTAGGAACCTGTAATTGAAGCATTGATACATGTAAACGTTACAATTAATTTATGATAATTACTTAAGACAAGATTTTAAATTACTATTTTATTCATTCTCTCTCTCTCCCCCCCATCTCTCTCTTATATATATAGCTCTAAATGATTTTTATAAAGTTTAATCTTGAACCGCGAGATAAAAGCAAAGATATTTATTTGCCACGCACATCTAGGTGTGTTCTCGAGTACAATTCTATTTCTAAATAATATGTTAAGTGAATAGTAACGATGTGCTGTCTCGTAATTTTGTTCTCAATATCGCGTGCTTGATACACGGATCTCGTATACGATTCCGTGCGAGCGACTTCTTCGAACCCCTTCCGAGACGAAAGAATCGTTTAGAAGGAGCATGGCATTTCTTTCGCGATAACATACCCTACGTTATTGCGAATGATATCAGGTATAATTTTTACGAGGCTCCTCCGTAACCGGGCAGCTGCTTCTGCATTACACCGAGCTCGAATTTTGAATTTGAATTATTATAATAACGGCTTTCAGCACGGTCTGCACGTTTCGCGCGCGTTAAGTATAAATATTCAGATGCTCTCGCATCGTGCGTACGATTTACCGGTGCGGGAAGTTAATGAAATCGCGCACGCCACGCATACCTCGATAAATTTGCATAGTAGTGGCGCGCATATTTAGTCGGCCGGTGGTTTCAGTTTAAGTCAGAGAACAAGGAGTTCGATCAATGATGTCGCAAACGAGAGTCTGCATTTCGGATCTTGCCTCCTTTATTGAAAAACAGCTCGATACATTCCCCGACTTGTGTTTGAGTTTTTGTAAAGTACCTATACTTATATGCGCTTATTTCGTACAGGTTTTTTAATGAGAGATGATAATAATGATTTATTATGCGGTAACTGTATAGTATTTACAGGTGCATGCCTGTTTATATTTAACTATAATAAGATTAAACTTTTTTTATCGCTTGTGGTTATGCACATAAAATATTAAAAATCAGAATAAATTCAACTTAATTTTACGTGTTAATTATGCAACACTGTAATAACACTAAAATAATCGTAGTTAAAAATAAACCTTTATGATTTTCTAATAAATATTCTACATTATAATTACTTATACAAATAAATTTCTCGATATTAATTTTATCGATGAGCATACAAGTCTCTTCGATAATTATATTATAAACATCTCGTAACACGCTTTATCTTTAATTTAAAAATGCGATTAAATGTGCCCTTACTTATTTAAATGATAAAGCTTACGCTTGGATTAACTTAATTGGATTATACAATTGTATAGTGGAAGTAATCGGTATCGATATATGGTCAGCGTTACGATCTCGACGAAATTCATCGATACTTTAAAGTCTCTCATCGAGAGACGTTCGTAAGCCACCTTCGACACTAACGATCGCATGAATATCCGCGACATCGACACACGTCTGTATAATCCGTCGTAACACGTCGCAAGCGGGTTTTCCTCCGCGTATGAAAACGCCTTCTAACGAGACAAGGGCGTATTGCTTTAGGGTAAAAAAAGGAATATTGCGACTTAAATCAGTCGCTTCCACTATTAAAGCGGATGGTCATCCGATCAAGACGAGTCGCGTGGGTCGTGACAGGGGCGGATACGGAAATTTTCACAAGAGGAGGTCATGTGTGTATATTAAAATTTTAACCAAGTAAATTATTCTTATCTTGCAACAAGATCTATGTCAAAACGCAATGCGTGAATCCCGAAAAAATTATCTATTTTGACTAAATTAATTTAGTTATTTTTATTTCTTTTGTTGGTAAATGTATATATATTGAAATACTTATAATGTGTTTAACTTAAATATATGCATTCTTTGTCGAAAGAAATAAAGACGAACTAAATTAATTTAGTCAAATGAATAAATGTTTTTGTATAATAGTATATATCTACAGACTCTATAAAGCTAATCATTAAAATAAAAATTGTTACATATAGTATTAAATTACAAACATTACGTTGAACGAACGAAAACCTTTGTATGTGTAAAGCTTGAATTTATATATAGTTTGTATACAATTAATCTTTTATTTTATATTTTATGAAATCTATTAAAAAGAATTTTATATTTATATTAAAGATTTTTCTATTTTTGAATTCTTGATGCAGCATTTTCAATTCTCATCTATTATATTAATTTCACAATTGATATTCAATATTCTTTCTTTGAATTTATCATCATCGCTTTTCCGGTAAGTCAATCCGCCCCTGGGCTACAGTCGCGAGTGAGCGAAGGACGAACGATAATGTCTTGGCGACATACTCCGGACGCGTTTCAGATCCTGTTCATGTTATCCGGGCTCATGCGAATGGATGTACCTTTTGGTCTGACAGAAGATGCCTTCGAGCCGTACTAGTCGCAAACTCGATCAACTCGTGTGCTAAGAATTATGGCTTATAATATAACTGTCAGTTATTAGATTAGATTCCGGAGTTAATAATCAATCATTCTTAAACTTTTATTAAAATGAAAAAGGATTAATATTTGTAACTATAATTTGTGATAAAATTTGCAATTAGTAATTTATTTAATCGTCGATTAATTATCTCCTTTAGATGATCCTTTAAATGGCGTATCCATAGAATACAGTATAAAATATGCGGTAATTATATTAATTGAAATTGACCAGAAATTTACAAGCAGTATTTCAAAGTATAGGTAGCATAATATTCATCTTACATGTTATACGTCAAATATTTCGTACGCATTCGAATCGGCGTTTTATTATATCATACAAAACTTGTCGCTCGATGCTTTGGCACTTGTTTTGGTATGACTGTGTTGCACAGTTACTTGAATCATTCGTATGCCGAGACTAGAGCAATAGTAGCAAGTTGCTTCACATGTCGCATTACTTTTACAAGGAAACCCAGATGTCCAATTAGTTTCGAAAGAGTAACGATTAGAAGATACGTATAGTATCCTATCTCTTATTAAGTGATTCGATACTTCAGTATCTCTTTCGCAGCCATCTTTTTGCTTTATTATAATTCGGTGTCATATCACGCGAAGGAAATCTATTATTATGACATTATCACGAAATAGCTTATTAGTACGTGACGGAATGGTATGCAGCGTTTTTATTACTTCTGATTGGAGGGTGCGCGTCCTTTCATTCAACCATAAAATACCGATCCTCGATGAACAGGATTATTTTATGGCCATTCTATAAAAAAGAAACTATCGTTTGTTAAATTAAGCCTTAACGAGCATCTAAACACATATTTCTAACACAACTGTTGTTTACCGATTGATCTCTAACTTGAGTTCGATCATTTAAAATCTTTTACATAGTTAACGTATAAATACTGATTTTTTTAACAATTTCCATGGAATAAAAGCCCAAGAGTATTGATTAATCCATTTTAATCTCTTAAGGATAAAATTTTCTGTGGAGGATTGCTTGTTTCGCCTAAATTAAAAGTCTTATTGGTAGAAGCTCCTATACACTTTCATCGGTTAAAACTTGTGACTAGTGCGAGTCCAGTGGCCTCTGTTAATACGCAAGACATTCTCAGACGGCGTCGGCACGAATTAATATAGCCTCGACGGCATGGTGCATCGGAGATTATAATTGCCCTCAGAATAATAAGAATATCCTCTAGGAATTATATGCAGAACGACCGCAGTCTGCGCTAAAGATATTTCTAATAAATTTAATCTACCCTCGTAACGTGCGACGCGCCACATTGTGCTTTCTGTCAAAAAAGTTAATTACTCCCGTCGTCCTTTCAAGTTCTACGTGACAGTAATGCAAATATGAGATAAACATTAAAAATTCGAATTGAAGACGTTCCATAATCTGTTATTATTACAAAAATTATATAAAAACAATTTTTATTGAAAACATATTTTCTTAATTAATTGTGCTAACTTTTAGCAATTAATAAAATTTTATTTTAAGATGAATTTTTTAGTCTATTACTGTTTATTCTGTTTACGTGTTTTATTATAATTTATTTTTAAGAATTCTTGAGTTTTTTGTAAACACACACACATATTCTAAAAAAAACTAAAAAATTTTTCAATTATTTACATATCTATAATTTTAACATTATAAACGTCGTTAGAAACGAAGGTTTTACGAGCTAACTATTAAAAATTTATATAAGAGACGTCACGCAGAGATGAGACCCTTTTTCGATCTTTATTCTTAGAGTAATCTGAATTTCCATCTTTTTCATTATAGGCAGACACGTTAGTAATCGTTTCCGCAATATATGTCTATAATGAATACAATTTTATGAGACATCTAGCACCGACTATGTTTAGAGACTTTTTTTTATAACAGAATTAGTCCATTCAATACTACTGCTCTAAAAAATCTCTTCGACTTCGAAGACCATTATCGTTATTCGGAATTGCTAGTATTTATGATTATCTCTTATGATTTTTATGGGTTTAATATTGATTGTGCATTTCTCCAAGCCATTCTTATGTGAATCATTTTTATTTATAAATCTGTAAATGCTACGTTATAGTCAAACTAATTGCTACCATAATATTTACTTGGTTATCGCACAAAATATTTCGATTGTTACTGGTTACTTATTTGATTTGCCACGGGCAGCACTCCAATTATATAATTTACGATCTACTTCTTTCATTACGATGAAACGAAGCCATCAGGCCTTGTAACGTCGGACATTGAGTGATGCTACCGAAACGAGTGATTGTATTCGTAAACGTTTTGCTAAATTGAGAATCGGGTTAAGTTTAGATCGCAAATCACATTCGAGAAATCAGCTCAAACGGTGCTCGGTCTTTTGGTTCTTTAATGCATTGTACATGTAGTAGGCCACGATGATTAATGTGATATAGATATTTAACATGAATTTAAATATTCTATTTAGATACAAGCAACAAAAAATCTATTTCTTAAAATTGAGATACATAAATTAATAAATACTACTAATGCTAAATGAATAGATAAATTTCATCTTTTATACAAAGAAATATTTTATTGAATTTTACCCACTTTAGACGATCTATTAAGTAAAAGTCGTAAAACAGCCGTAGAGTCTTAAATCGCAAGAAAACTAACCAATTACAATCAAAAATATAAGGAGAATAGTCGATTAGAATTTCTTACGATTTGAGATCCTACGACTGTCTACGACTTCGATGTAGACGAGCCTTTATAATTCGCAACCAAATTCAGAACGGAATTTTATTTTGAATTTTAAGTATCATAGAAAATATTATATTTGAAAAAATAAAATTCATATACAAAATATACTATCAAGGTTTGTCACACATTTACATTTAGGAAGATATGTAACACATAAAATTGTAAGTAAAATTTTAGATTGAATTAGTTGCGAGTTATAAATCGTCTAAAGTTCACCATATTGTGAACTTAACCTCTAACATTTATTGTTAATAACTTTTTAACTATTGGTATGCAAACAATAGATCGACTTGTTTCGAAACGTACACGCGGGAATCTATCGATTAAGACCTTTTCAATCTTACTAATTTGCTTGGTTGTGTGTGAGGAGTTAGTGCGAAGTTAGCTCCCTAAAATTTTCTTGAATAACTTTATTACTGTAAATATGTATGCCAACAAAAAATGAGCATACATGTGCAAATAATGAGCAATTGAAAAAACTAATAAACTTAATTTTTTTTAATGTTAAGGGGTAACCTTACAACAGTCTAAAGTAGGCTTTAGAGACTAATAAAATTTAAATTAAATTTTAAATTTGCCTCATGGGTATATCACGTGCTTTCTTTCTCTTAATACGTTTGCTTTGTCCGCTTTACCATGGCCAGTATTTCTGGATTGAGCTCTCAACAGGGTTAAGGTAGCTTAAGCGTTGATTGAGCGAGCAGCTTGGAAGTCGGCTTAGTCCTTTGAATCGGAATCTCAGTTGCGAAGTTAGGACTTACATACATACTGCCGCTTTCACCATAGCTGTCGTCGCGTAAATAATAAATTCGAGATGCATTTTTTTGCACTTCTCCTTTACCAAGTGTAATAATGTATTAGTATTTGTTATTATCGTGCGAAATGTTCTACAACTGATTTTTCTAATCGCGCATATGCAACAAAGTTTTTTGAAACTAAATTTTTTCGGTTACATTATTATTAGCTAAAAATAGAATCTGGTGTGAGCGCAAATGTTTTATAAACAACGATTAAAGGAACCATTTGGAGCGATTTTGCGCGTTATCTTCGCAATGCGGAATCACGTCAGGATCTCGCATAATAAAGTTAATGACAACCACGCGGTGGTCCACCGATAGCGCGCCGATCCGATTATATCGATCTCGATCGTCGTCGCGTACTTGTGTTTACCGAGAAGGCAGCAGTAAGCTGAGGAAAGTGGGGAAACGAGACGTAACAGCGAGGCGGACCATTAACTATTAAGCGCGCAGATATGCATATGAGACGACGGTGCGTGGGCTTGCTCCAATCGACGGCCACGTCGCTGTATATTGCCGAGATAATATCCCGATCTGATTGGATGGTTATAAACGGAATATTGCCGCCGCGTGCAGGTTTTAACGCTGTGCCGCCGCGCGTAGTCGATAGCTTTTCGACGTGCCGGCACAATATACGACATGGACTTTCATAAGAACAAGCTGAAACGATTGGGTCATCGCATTTGATTTTGAAAAAGAACGATCTTGACAAGAGAGTTTCGTAAAGATTTAATCAAAAATATCTGAGAATATCTTTATTCTGAAAGATATTTAAAATGTCTTTATATATATATATATATATTAATTTTATTCATCTCCTAATTTCTCTCCGTTCTAATCTTGTCATTAGAAATAAAGTAATACGTTTTCATTAAAGAAAATTAAATCTATTTTAATTTGTTTTATGATATCTGTCTTGTGAATATATCATATATTTTCCAAAGATGTAAATCTTATGTTAAATCGGGACTGCTATAATATATAAAATATTAATTTGTCTTCCCATTTGCAACGAGGAGAAGCTGTCTCTAAAGAGGTTGACATCATTTCCGGAGGGAAATTCGGTAACATCGCTTACATACATTAGGCAAACCGGAAAGCACCTTCGCGCGACCACCTGCGCATCGTGCGGAAGAAATGTATTCAATTTTTCGTGATGATAATATTCGTTCGACGTTTACACTGAATAAATATGCTAAGAGCGCTCGATTCTAGAACGTATAGAAATGAAGATGTTCCCTTTCCACTTTCAACGTTCTCGAGGGTTCAAGCCGCATCTGCCGCGTACCTGCCCTATCGATTCTCGACCCGCGAGTGCATTTACCTCGCGAAATAGGCCGACAAGGTACAAAGGACGAATCGAGAGTGAAAAGGAAGAGATCGGTTTGTTCCTTGAAATGGGAGCATGGACGCAGGTTGCTCGGCCCGCGCATAATAATGAATCTCTCTCCCCGGAACGGAAAACAGGCTTCCAGATCCGCCCGGAGCTCGGCGCAATAATGGAAAGCGCGCCTATTACTATTTTATTATCGCTCACATATGCCGGAATGCCTACTTACCGTTGCACTATATCGGGGGCATCTGAGATGCGAGTTATTGCGATTAGTAACGGGTACGCTTCTCTACAGCTCAGATACCTTATAGCAACCAGTACAATTGAACGAAATACAAAACCGGAGATAAACTTCTCTCGGTAAACTGATGCACGCTAAAAACTGCTACACGTAAACTGTTTACGATCCGTTACTCGAAATCATTTTCGAATAACGCCTGGACGTTTTCTTATCGCTTCAACGTTTCCGCTTATCCACGGGTTATCGAAGGTCCAACGATAATTACCGATGACTATCTGCATCTCGGAAGCGACTGTGAGAGATCGAGAGATCCAGTTTAAACGCGGGATCTCGGGTGCACGCCGTGGCGTGGATCGATACCTTCGATGCTAGTCGTTTCAGACAATTAATCAGAACGCTCGTCGTAGATAATCCGCGACGCGTAACTAGTGAAATATATCCGGTACGCGCTCGTAGCGTAGCAGGACGAGGCGCAAGAGTGATAGCTAGTATTAGCGACAATCATCGATAACCATTCACCGATCGCGACCGCTAACTTAAACTAGTCTTGTAGCAGATATTCTTTCTACGAACCAATATCTCTGACGTTATTTTACCGATTACCATATTCACGAGACAATGTTGTAATAGGTGTACCCCGATCGCCGCCCGGTGAAAATTAAATCAGATTCCTAGGCCTCCGCTGCTATCTTATCCAGTTACATGCGCGTATTTCGAACACGCCTAGGCTCTATCTCGCCCACACGCTCTTGTACCCATCCCGCATGTAGGTACCTCTTTCTCGTTAACGAGCGGTCGCGCGCACCGCGGCTATAAATTTGATTGGCACGAGTTTACAGGGAGTATATATATGCTTCGACGGTGATCAAGGAACGCAGCTATTTCGATTATATCCGCGCGGATATTTGGGACAGTGGCATTCCTATTAATTGAATCCAAAGTCATAACGACGTAGACGAGCACAAAAATGCGTAGGCATGTTCCCACGCAGACGAAGAAATGAATTTGGAGAGGAATATTTTTGGAAATCACCTGAATTACTGACGACGCCAAAAAATGAGAAGAAAACAAATTATGCTAATTCAGTTAAAGAAAAAATCGAGAAGAAGGAAGCGATATGTAAGATTAATATAAAAATGATGAAAATTATTCATTTATAATGCTAAAAATTACTATGAATATTAAGTAGTTGGAAATTGCAATATAAATGATTAAAAAATTGATTCAATTAGTTCTCCGGATATTATTCTTAATTTTCTCACAAGGTATCCTGTACGACTTAACGCTTATTAATGTCCATTTCTACCAATGTAGATTAACTTTAATCTCAGTTTCATTTACGTTTTATCTCTTGTTCTGGTTCTCAGGATCAGAAAAAGATAAAGAGCGAGTTAAACCGAGATTAAAGATTATCTACATTGGTATAGAAATGGACATAAAAGGTTATTATGCTGGTACAAATTACATATATGTCGTTTAATAGTTGCAAAACGCGGATTTATCAGTTCTTATCTCTCTCTCTCTCTCTCTCTCTGCCAGGGTCAACGTACCAAATCGGTACGTTATTCAGAAGTCACGGTATATTAAGCGTGCGACACGTGGATCCTCGAGTCATCTCAAAGGAAGACACCCGTCTCGAAGTGGCGGTAGGAGATAGTCTAACCGAAATTCCGGCTCCTGGACAGGCTTAGTAGGGAGCATAATAAGAAGCGTTATGAAAGGAAGGCACGGGACAAGATCCTCTTGCACGTTGAATTCGAATCTGAGCCGTTGGCGAACACCTTGAGCACACACGCGACGCGATTCAATGCGACTCAGCTGTTTGCCCCTCCGCTGAACTCCGGCTTTTTTTTTACTATCCATCTTGCCTCGGGCGACTAAACTTTCAATTTTGGCACGCGTCTTTTGACAGCAAAAAAAAACGTTGGAGCCGTTAGATTCGTCTCCGTTAACGTTAGAGACGTTACGTTTCCCGTAATAAGACTCACTTGATTAGAGCACCGACCATTAGCGAAAACGTGGAATCTTGTTTTTTTAATATTTATTTAGAAAAATATAAAATATGAAAAAATGTAGCTTTCAAAGTTGACATTTTATTTGTTTAAACTGACATAGAAAAATATTCTGGATTATTTTAATTTTAAAACAGAGAATAATTAAAATGTAAAAAAAAAAAATAAAAATTATTAGATCAAAACGAGTAAAACAGAGAAAGAAACAGAGTTTCATCTTTTTTCGCAACAGTCAATGAGACCGCTATATTTCAGTTTAGGATTAACAGAATCCTTTAGAATTTACAAAAATTGAATATAACAAAAACCAAAGTTTAAATTGAATACTTTTATATTAAATTAGTTCAATTATAAATGATTGCAGTCATACACTGGCATAACGATTTCAAATGTAGAGGAAACGCTAAAAACTAAGCGATAATTTCATTTTTTTTTTATGAATCAGATTATCTCGCAACGTAATGCAATACAATTCACGAACTCTACTTCAACGCGTCCTGTGCAATGTGTAATTCGTTCGTTTCGAATGCATCATCCTCCCCACTTTTTTCGCGGCAGGTACATTATAGAATGTACGTTACGCAAGAGACCCAGCAACGTATCTGAGACCTCTACCTGAAACCTTTCAGAAGGAGGGAAAGGAAAAAAGGAAGATAGGTAGCATGGGGATGGCACGCGCCAACTTAACCAGCAAGGGAGTGGTGGCCCCGATCAGCTGCAGCTGCGCCCTCGGTTCTCTGCTCTTGGCAGCCAAGCAGTTCTTTACTGCTTGGCTCCTGGCCGATCTTGACCCGATCGTATCGAACGCCGCGCGGCCCGCTGTCATCCGAAAACGAATAACAGCGTTCACGTTTAGTCTCCCTGGAGGCCTCAGCTATTCTCGAAAGGGCGACAAGTTGACTTTACATTCATGATTTATATCTCGCCGTATCGCGTCTTGTCGTCTCTCTAAACGAGCAGTTAGTTCGTTGATTTAACTAGAGATACATGAAGAAATATATCTCGTAAATGATATAATAAGGTTCGATTATTATCTTACTCTTTTCACTTGACTTGTTAATGATATCGTTATAAAAAGATATTTTATAAAGTGAAATAGTATAAGAATTTGATTTTATTTTGAAATTATAATATATACAATTCTAATGGAAAACATGATAAATAAATAGATAAGTCATGACTCAATTCCATTAAATGATTTCGCATTTTGATTGTATTGTTGCTAAGCTTATTAAGACATTGTGAAGTTACTCTTGGTAAATGTAAATTTCAATAAACTCGATCCTCTCAGCCATATATATGTTTTGCGCCAGTAACGTCAGCATTGAAGTTTTCACTTATATTGCCACGTGCATCTTGCAGAAGCTTGTCGTTGACACCCATCTCATCGTGTTGTAGAATGTACATGTATAGGAAAAGCGCCTAGGGCCACCCTCACGCCGTGTTTAGACACGGTCGCTATTCGTTTGATAAACGACCGGTGGGCGGCTGGTCAAGCGGTCAGTGTACAGCGTGTTGTCGGTATTGTCGTTGTGCTAACTGCACGGGAAACACGACGTGTACACGATTAGCCACCCTCGTAAACTCTGGTTAAGAAGGGTGCCGCTTTAGCCACCTTCAAGGCGGCGTGTCCACACGCGCGTATATCACGAGGGGGACGATGACGACTACCAGCTGGCGTTATAAGGAGGCGTCCTTCTCGCGGGATTTTCGTCCCCATTGTCCTCGTAAATGCCTCGCGTGAACGTCCGATCGTCACATGCTGCGTTTTAGACGGATGTGGACGCTTAACTTCGATTTTTTATCAATACCGCGTCACCCTCCGTTGTTTTTCTCTCTCGCCTTTAAGACAGTAATTCATGACTCCCTTGCTATATAAAAGAAGTATAGCATATGCCGTTAATTATGTTCGGTTAATCAGTAGCGTGAACTCGTCTTCGAATTTTAAAATAAATATAAAAAATAATGAAATTTTATTGTAAGGCAATTATAACTTGTAAGATTAAATAATTGAAACAAAAAAAATTATTTTCTAATGATGAATACTTTGCAATCAGAATGGTGATTGTTTTAGAATAATAAATATTGTCGTATATTTATCTAAAAAAATCTCAATTACATTATTAAAATTTTTGTTGTATATTATTTATTGAATTTTAGCATAACATTTTAATTGGTAACTTTTCAAGAAAGTTCTAATACAGGATGGAAATATAGACTTCCGTATTTTAGAAGTCTTACTTCAGATTGTATGCGAAATGATCCTGATCTCGTTTCCTTCGTAGTTATGTACGTCTCTAAATATACATTCACCTTTTCAATTATGCTGGACGCTATCATCGACGCTACAGCCGTAATTATTGTCGGTGTACATTTATCGGTTGCACAATTAAATTATCATAGCCCTTTCAGGAAAGAGAACTTTCGCATTGATCCAGGAAGGAATAAGCCTCGGGCCAATATCCGAGAAACCGGGCTCAATTCGCTGTACATGTGAGATAATTTATAGAAATATCCACCGACTCGTTAATGTCGCGACAGGAATGTATTTGGTATTTCTACATGTTGCGCTCGGCATAATGCATCTCGTCTTCTCCAATGCTTTCTCCGTCTGATGCTTTTGAAGTAACCGACCACGTAAAGATGTTTCGCCAAGATTTTCTGTAGATATAAAGCATTCTTGGAGCAAAATGTATTTAGAATCTCATAGATATACGAGTATTCTCAATAAAATAGAACTAAAGCGTAGAAAATATGTGCAATCATGCGCAAAATATAGATTTGCATATTTTTGCACATATATTAATAAATCAAAATATAAAAAATGCATATTGCATTGAAATTTTTATGGAAAAAAATAATCATATGGGAAAATAATAATACGCCATGTATATGGTAGTTCTAATATTTAAGACCTTAAATATAATCTTTAGATGTCATAAACCAATCACAGAGCCGTATTAACATCTTAAGACATTACTTAAGATTATCCTGAAATAAGAAGCGACTACGAAACCGGCCTAAGTTTGATTAACTATGTTTTACAATATCTGTGAAATATCATTGAACGCGCGCGCGATCGTTGCTTACTCAATGTAGTTAGAGCGTGAATAGTCTATACTTCTTTCATGAATCAACGAAACGTGTCTGGATTTCGTAATTAACAATTTAGAATTAAAATCACATTAAAAGGTTCTCGAATACAGTGTATCTACACGTGTAATGCTTGCACGCGACTTTACATCGGCATTTCTTACACAATAAATACGTGCATACGAGTGTAACGACGAAAAATATTACCCTCCGGACGCGCTTGATTCACATTTTGTTTGCGTATCGAGAATGTATAGATCCTTCGAGGTCGCGCGATACTCGTTAATTAAAATAGCGAGCTGTTAGTCCCGTATTAACGCCGGGTTTACTGTCGCACGGAATTTATTGAAACGTGCGTACGACCGTCACTCAATGTAATTACCCGTACCGTTCCCAGCCGACGGCGATCGCGAGCGATTCTCATTAATGTCCAATGCTCCGCAATTCTCATAGAGGCTAAACGCGCGTGTTTTTCATTCGTCTCTGTACATAAAAGGATTTATATATCGTCGGCACAATCGCTTGATTCCGTTAAATCTTCTTTACGACGAATTTCATTTTCTACTGGATGACGAAGGGACTTTGCAAATATTCGTAATAATATACGCAATTTCCGCTTTTGACAGATAATAATAATTCTATGTGAGGACCAAAAATAAGTCATAATGTTTCCAACTAATTATATTTTTGTATGAACTACTTACTGTAATTCTGGCTTATACAAAATTAATTATAGTTATTTTCGAAGTAAAATTTTCTAATATTAAAGTTATTATGAGGGTTAGAGATATATTGATCGAATTTTGGATGATAGTTTCATTAAATCACGATTAATGTATCTTTTATTTAATTACAAATTAAAGTACCAATAGAAATACATTACTATTATAATATAACTAACGTTAATAAAATTGTTTAATTATCTTTTAATAATATAGGTAATTATCCTCGATTGATCGTCAGACTGATGTTTCTTTGGTCAAAAGATAGAATTAATACATCTTCACCGAGGTTTCGCGTTGAATCGCATTCGTTTTCATCGAATTTATTTAACCGTCCGGAAATAACTTTTCTGCTAAATGTAATTTTCATTAAGAGTGTTCGGTTTGGTCGCGTGACACCGTCTTAATTCGCAATGGAATGGTTGAACGAGAAGCTGGTTTCATATAACGCGCTGATTTACAGACGTTAATTAAATATCCAGTTTGCACGATTCCGATTCGACGCGGCATAAATGTGTAGTGAATGTTTCTTGCGCGATGACACATGTCGCTTTTACCTCGATATTCTCGTCATATTATGCGGTTTTCTGCGAATATATAAAACACAATTCATAATTTTAAAGCGTGTATTCACGAGCAAAAAAATTTTTTTACTTTCAACTAACTTTACCTACTTCTATTTCTAATTATTTGAATAAATATAGGTATAAAAACGTGTATGTGTGTTTAAAAGACATTAATTTTTTTAAATAAATCTTATCGTTTATTTTTTAAAATATAAATAAGTATAAAAACATTTATTTGAAAGATATTTAAGTAGGATATTTTAGAACTACATTTTTTTCTTATTGGAAATTCAATCATTTTATTTTTTAAAATAATTATTTTTCAACGTAACTCTGTTTCATTACTGCGTCTTGATATTTGTCTGGTCATTTTGAAATATCAGTCGTTGAAAAAATCTGTGTTATGTAAAATTTCATATGTTCGCTATTACAAATTAATTCAATCCTACTTCGTCGCGTTGAATGGTGACTGTGATAAATGTTTGCTTGCTATATTTCGTTGTCTACAAATAAATTTTCGATTTTCTCGCGCATCGTGCTCGCCTCGAAACAGCAGGTGGCCTTTGGATCCAATTTTAAGGGCGTTCGCGCGATGAATCTCTCAGATTTATACGGCCTTTTTAATTGCGTGCTCGTAGGATCCGTAGGCGGTACGAATCACTGCGAAGAGAACTTTATTTGAATTGTACTCACAAGATTTGAATCTTTGACAGAAATCACCTAATAAAGAACATACGCTTTCGTACATTTGTACTTTTATATATGACACCGAAGAAAAATGTCACGTAATAAACAGATCTAATTATCTTTTACAATTCATCGTCTTTTAAGTAATTTTAGAGCATAACAATATCATTTGAGAGATAAGGTCGAAATCATTTGCTCAGTAAAAAAAAAAAGAACGTCGTGGTATGTGAGTCGTGTACCTGCGTGTTTTATCGTTTTTCCCCTCTCCACCCTCTTTCTTTTTTCTCTCCTTTCTCTCGTTAGCTTTAAAGCGTGTTCAGGCCACAATTTGCCGGCAGGTGCTCCAAATTGAAAACCCTTCGTCTACTCCGCCCCTGAAGTGCGTCGCCTACGCGCCTCCTCGGTACGAAAATCGCCGGTTCTCGCGCGGCTTTCCATCGTGCGCCCGTTAAATTCTCGCCGCTCGGCCGATCTCGGTCGATGCTATCGCGCCGAATAAAGTAACGGACGGGCCGGTAATTGAGCAACCGCACGCCGCCAGTCGCGGTTGTAATCTACGACCGGATTGTTCGATTCGTACGCGTAAGCAACACGCGAAAAGCCTCCTTTACGTCCCGGCGTCGCGAATAATTAATCTCCGCGGGGAATTATTACCATTTACGTACGACATAAATCTCGCGGCTCGCACGCCTTTAGAAATCGGACGGATATACGGGATCTACGAGCGTTCACCGAAAAGTATACCGAGTTGATCGGCAAATTACGTGATTGGATTGGAAATCGGTAGAGAGATCGATTGATGTCGCTTTCCATTCGCATACTGCACGAGGCGATAAAATAATGAACGGACAGCTTATTGCTTTGACGTTTAATATAATCTCGGAAAGTTCGACAAGAGAGTATAGCTAGAAAGCACTGTGTTATTTAATATTCTATATATAGTAGAAAAAATTAATGCATTATTATATATATATTTAACATCCTGAAAAGATTAATCTCCTGAGATGCTTTTTTTTTAAGTTACACCTAATTTATATATGTTTCTTATTCTACAAATTTAATTTATTTTATATTTACAAGATATATATAGTCTATATTAGTAATATATATAAAAATTCAGTTTCTCTAGCTTGAACTATTTTGTATAAAAAATAGAATTACTTCATATACAAGCATTAATGTTTAAATTTTTCAAGAGGATTAAACTAAACTCTTTTCATGAAACACATTATATATTCTCTTCTCAAGACAGAATTTAATTTGTTAAATACCTTTACGGTTAATTTTCATTTGATAATTTATCGGGATAACAATATACATATTTATATGCTTAGTCCATAAGACGCAGTCTATATGATGTTAGAGAAATGTAATTTCAAGTAAAAATATTTGCCCTAGCGTTAAAAATCATATACCTCAGCGACGATCGCATAAAGACTCAGAGCTCCTGCGTCTTGTCTGGTTAGCATTTTCAAACGATGTTCTCGGCAGTCTCGGGATACCAGTCTCTATAAACGATGGGGACATCGTTCCTACACTCAGGTACACTATGTAAAGCGTAAGTCTCGCTTCGGGTGGTGCCTCGTTAAAAGAGAGCAGCGCTACGGCGCTCATATCTCCCTGTTGTAACACGAAACCACCAATACAAGAAACGGGCATTTCCGGAAACGTACGAGAGAAAGAGGCTATCTCTCGCGTTATCGCGCTGGTAAAAGGTACGCCACGGATCTCTCGAGATACGAGCCTCGCTCCGGGTGCCAATAGCGCTCGTTTAACAACGAGTCGTCGCTACAGTTATTATTTTCAGTTTGTAACAGGAAATCTGTCATTAATTTCAGAAGTTACGGGTACAACCGCACTGAATTCCGAGTTACGAGACAACGCGAGTGTCGCGCCTTCCGTGAGCAGGTCGTCTTGCATTAGTTGCAAACAGTACAAAATATTTTACGTGGATGGCAGGCTGTCCATGTATACGCTGTGACAATAACTTAATATTTTCTTACAAGGCATAACTTCGCTTTGCCACAGATTGCTTTGTGAAGCTACGTTGGAGTACTAAATTATTTATCCTGTACAGCACAAGTTTTATGAATATAGAGAGATAACGAAATTCTTTGAAGAATCTAAGATCTCTTTCTTATATTGTATATCGTCTTAGTATATTTTAGTATAATGCAATATTATGTCAGATTGATTCCTAAATTTATAGAAAATTGTTTCTTTTTATACATAGTGATATAAGAGTATACATTAAAATTTTTTATAAATATAATATCTTCATTACTTACATTTAAAATATACGATCGCATATTTTAGAATGTAAATGTTATAATTATATGTGTTCATTTTTAATTATTTAATTGAAACTTGAAGCACACGACTTAATTATCAATTTAAGGCCTTTTTGTAACGCAATCGTTCACAGATTGAGATTAATTCGTAATAGATTAAATTTATCAGCAGGTTATTTAATAATTTCATCATAGCTCAGTTCATATCTCTTAGAACGCAAGATTAGTTTACTGTCAGTTTGAACGTACATATTCGACAGTCATATTTCCCAGTCGCAGGAGCGAGAGCTGTCGGGCGACGAGAACACAACTTTACTGGATAGCGGTATAAATTTGCAAAAAGCTATTTAATATTAGCCGACATTTAGCGACAGTGTAGCAGGTAGTGCCGCGTGAAGTACGAGTCTCGCACTAGGTGGTAAGTGTTGGTGATGATGGTGGCTTAAGAGGAGGAATGGCGCTTATGTCTTCCTCTGGTAATCAGCTGGTACCTCCTGCCGGTCGTGGCCTCGTCAAGTTATGACGCGGTGCACCTGCCATATGAAAACCATCGCCGCTCGCCTTGGCGTCAGCTTGATGGTGCTGCTTCTTGCGATGCAATGACGCCATCTTACGATCGGTCATCGGCAATTTATTTATTAATGAGCTCGGGGCTTCGCGACGTGGGCAGTACATGACATTGAAGAGTCCACTTTCTCTTTCTCTCTCTTTCGTCATCCTCCTCTTACTCTCCTTCATTGTCTTCCTCGTCGCCCAAACTAATTAAACATCCTGCGGCCGAGAGAGCAAATCAGACGAGTCATGATGCGAGTCATGTGCAGTCATGGCGCCGTGTTTGTTCTTGCAACAATACGATGCTACGCGATAATGGCAGCGATTTTTTGCGGTCGATCGTCGCTTTGTCATGCCTGAGCTGCAACGATCTAACAAACTGTTATTCACGTTATTCATGCAGCACAAGCAAGTGTAGTACTTGTTTTGGTTTCGCGGTCTCGTTAATGATTTTCCGATTTTCAACGGGTAGTATAGATCGAGAGGGAGAGAGAGAGAGAGAGAGAGAGAGAGAGAGAAAATCACTTGATCGTTCAATTATCGACGTTATTAACATTCTCATCCAGCGTTTGAGAAAATGAACTTATACAACTGCGATTTGTTCCTCTAATTGTATAAGAAAGAAAAATTGTCGACGATCTCGAGAGCTGAGGTAGCCGCATACCGATCGGCGTTTTCCCTCTCGCGCTGCTTTCTGGAAAGGATCGGGTGAGATCGATTATCCAATTATCCTCAAGCCTCTGCTTATATCCTCGGTGTATGTACGTCTATACGGACGTACGCTTTTTCGCCGAAGGCTGCGCATGCACGGCGCCGGCGTTGCGCCGCGTGTGCGCTGCCATGCGCCGCGCCGTGCCCCGCCGTTGCGTTGCATGCGTGTAAGTCACCGTGTAATTTATCACCACGCCCAGCGAGATCTTAATACGAATCACTTATCGGTTGCCGTGGATACGGTGCGGATATACGCGCGCGATATCGAATATATACGCTGTATATACACACGTCCGAGGACTAATAACCGAGAGAGGCAATTAAAGCGAAGCCAATGGACGCCGAAGGAACTCGCGGTTGAGTTTGTTCCCTTTTTCATTCACGGTTCCCTGTCCCGCACCTCCCATAGTCGCGCTTGTATCGCGGCGCCCACATTATTTCCTGTAAGATGTTGCCGTCCTTCATCCTCCATCTAACGCGACGCGGGAAATCGGAGCTCCGGTTAAAGAGATAAGGCGTACAGTAATTTAGAAAACCATCGATAGAGAAACCACCGCGGTTAAATACGGTGCTACCGCGCGCTGTAACGAGGCATCCGCGTCGTTATCACTGGATAATACCACACTTTCTGGATCATAGGACTCTTGCGTACGGAAAAAAATTATCGCGGCAATCTTTTTTTTTTTCTTCCTTTTCACGAGTGGCGTAAATAACTGACCATCTTAATCGAACGTCCACTGAATATCGTCCGTGATGCCGTATAAATCCGATATGTCGCTTTTTTTCACCAACTTTCGACGGATTAATTATATTGGGCTGCAGTTATCGCGCGTCATTTTTTCCATGTTTATCGCCGCGCATAGAAATTTCCTATTTAATATTATCTTATCAATCTAAGAACAACACACACACACAAGTTTTAGATGAGCTCGTAGCACAGTGACAAGTTACTTTGAGTTATAACGTATCATAATGATCGCGCTCTTGTGATTGAAAAATAATCTAAAGTCATAAGAAAGTCACTACACGAGCCAAATAATCATAAATCAATGATATTTTCAACTAGTTGTTTGCGCAATTTAAAGGATTTCATTTTTTTTTACAATATTATATTAAAATTTCTAGAGGTATCATCTCCTAATAAGGACTTTTTTTAATCGCAGGCATAATGTGATATTACATCAATCAATACATTTTCCTCTCTCTCTTTCTCAATGAAAGTTATACAACAGACGTGCATAAATGGATGTACTGAATTACACTTAAATATTGAATGTACTTACAAATGCGAGAGAATACGGTACTACGTTACTTCTTTTCCCGCGCGGTCTTATTACTCGTATCATCTTGCCGAGCGGCGATACAAACGTATGCATACAGTCGCAATAACTGTACCGAGACAATAAGCCGGCGGGGAGTCAGGATATGGTCTTATACGTCTTAATGCGCCCTCATTGTTAGCCGTTACATATCGTCGTTACGTACGGCGCGGCGGTCGGCGCGGTCGAGATGCAGCGGGAACTAAAATCAGATCGACAGGAGTACCGAAGGTTCTTCATGGTTGGTTCTCTGTACCCCGCGGAGGTTACGGATCAGTGATTTAACTGGGAAACACAGATGGGATCTGAAGTACATTGTCTCTTCTTTCATAGATCGCGCGATACTATATATAAGCGTGGTCGCCGTCGCGTCAGTTTTCTCCTCTCAAGCGTAGAAGCATTGGTACTACTAGAATCGCCCTTCGGCTGTCTTTATATTATACAGAGTGTACACTTGTAATGCAACTTCTATTGTGCTATTCTATATTTAATGTTATTCTGTATTTAATGGAAAAGCGCTACGTAATTTAGAAGTAACATGATACACTCTGAATTTCTTAGAGTGAAATCTCAATTCAATAGCAAGAAGTAAATTCTTGAAAAAGAGTGACAGTTTTCACTTTTTTTTTTTATAGAATGAGATTTCGCTCCTTTCGAGTGAAAATTTCTGTAGAGTGAAAAGAAGTGAAATATTTTCACTCTCCATTTTCAAAATATATGTTTACCTAAAATTTAAAGGTTACTAAGAAGTTCATCAATAAAATTCATTCATAAATTGGTTGATAATCTTTAATCCTTAGGTATAACCGTATATTATGAAAACGGGCCCTATAGTGAGATTTTATTCCATGAAGTTCAGAGTGTGAATGGTAATCAAATTTCAATACTACATGGAATAATTAATCGATAAAGCGTAACAGAAAACAAGGATTCATGATTATATAGAATATCATCATTTTCAATCGTGACGCTGATAATGAAATCATAAAGATTCAAGTGTAACGTAATTACTATACATAATCTCTCTCTTCATTAATATTCATTCTATTAATTATAGATTATAATATGACAGATAAGAGAGGCTGTACGGAAATTGACGCTAAATTATTAATGTCCTAAATCTCTCAAAGGTGCGTAGCAATTTGCGAGATCCCGTTCCGCCGATTAGTAGCGGTATTCGTATATTACTCAGATCGGCGCATTTAAAGTGCACGAGGAACGATCGCGCGTCGGGAGCATGCATGCACCGGTAATGCGCCGGTATCAAAGGAGATCGGTAGCTGCGAACGCATAATGTGGTGCAGTATTTCCACGTACGTATAGGAGCATCCATGTACGGGGATCGGGGGACCACACACTGGTAGCGTTCAATTTATATTTTGGGCGGAGTTACGTTATTTATTGCTGCCGGCCTTCGTGCCTTCGACTGCCATTCCGCGTGCCGCCTTCGATGTAAATGGGACGAACCGCCCTCTCCTCTTCCGAGCGGCGAGCCAGCACGAGCATGCACCTTAAAACGCATATCGATGCAGGTCCATCTGTCGGTCTCCCGCGCGCAACATTCCCCTACCCATTCTTCCTCCTCGTTTTTGTTCCCTCTCGTATTCTCTCGTATCGGGGCGTCCGGGGCAACTCGCTTCTTCCACGTGCGTTCTCAGCCGCACTTTTGACCCCGTGAGACGCGCGTTTTAACGAGCCGCGCTGCATAATCGCGCAGAGACGTAAATTTTCAGTTTTGCGAGCGGCCACTTCCGCAAAATGCTCGTATCAAGTAATTCGCAGGGATCACCCACGTTCAGACTGATCCGTTAGACCTCTCGTCAGCCTTTTACTGCTTTCATAAAGTCGCGAATAGGTTTTATATGGTTCCGTAACTGTAGTGATCAGCTGACTCAATTAATGTGGTGCACTTTTGCGACTTTTCCTAATGGCTTGACGTCGGTTTACTTTCGCGAAGATTACTATACTTGTATTTATATTTCCAATACGGCATTAAAGATCCAAATGGTATTACGATATGTTAACAACAAGCTAATTTCACGCTAACGGTAATTTTTATTGATTCTCCTCGTAAAGAAGATCTTTTTAATATATACGATTTAATCATTTTAGAACAACAATCGTTCCGCAGGAATGACAAAGTACAAAGTGCACTACCATTGTACGAGATCTTTTTCACTTAACATCATCGATTATAAAATTCCGCGAGGTGACTCATACAAGTGTCCAAAGGACAAAGGAAAGAGCAACAAAGGCTAAATGACTAAGTAATAAGTATTACAGACATTACAGGCACGAAAAAATAAATAACGGTGTATAGTGTTACAAACATGCGCATTCGGCGATTATTTGTGAGATATTAATAATCTATTCGACCGCAATTCGGTCTCGTAAATTTAGTCGGAAATTTAGTTCCATTTGCATTATGCAAGTCTATGAGAGAGCTCGAGGTCTGCGTTTGATCCACGTGGATGACACACGGCAGCGGTGAGAACGCTTAAGAAAAAAAAAAGAAGAACGAGAAAGGAAAGATGAAGCGAGAAGGAGGAAAGAAGCGGGCGCTGCCACTCAGCGGCTCATAAACTGTATGAAATATTAATAATGGCGCCGTTCGTTGGCCGTGGGCTTCAGCGTACTCTGGGACGTTACGAAAGACACAGGGATCTGCTGGTTCGTTAACCCGGGCCGCCCCATGCCTGTCGATTGAGGTACTTTCCGAGCGAATTTCTTACAATTTTTTTGCTAATGATTTTCCTGGGGAATCCACGGTGTATCATCAACAGCAATAATGAAATTTTTGAACATTTTTATAATCATTTAATTAATTTAGATCTCCAATGCGTCATTTCAGGTAACACGGTATATAGTGTTCTCAGTGCTAAGATAAGTATAGCGACACTGTTCCTTTACGCGAGACCGCGAGTTGCGGGAATTATTGGATCTCAATAACGGCTAAATCGATCAAGTTCTATGTACGCTTAATCGATAGCATCCATTCGAAAATTATGTAATAAAAGTACTTTTTTTTCTACGTGCCCTACGAGCAGAGATATTGCGGTTTGAAGTTCGGATCTGTCATTTTTAACATACGACGTCGTCATTATGCTCATCATTATGCTCATTCATGACCAGCCAGAATGTACTGTTGAAGGTTTTAGCGCGAGAGTGCGCTAGCGTATTGGTGCAATTATAGAGATCGTAGGGTTTCTAGGTACAAGGAGCGCTAGTGACGCACGGTTTCGGAAATCCTAGGACTTATAAAAATTTCATTTAAGAAGAATTAAAGTTATTTGGATTAGAATAGGAAGATCCTTTAATAAAACTATAAAGATATATAATTAAGTTTTATTATATATATATATATATATAAATTAAAGGTAGTATCATTTGGATTATATATTCTTTATTCAATTTTGTATGGAATTTAACTTGGCGCCGCGCCGGTTGATATGAAATATTTTATACGAATGGATCATAAAATTTTATGGAATTTAATTTGGCGCCACGATTGTCGATATCAAATCTTTTATATAAATGATACATAAAATTTTGTGGAATTTAATTTGGCGCCGCGGTTGTTGGTATCAAATCTTTTATAAGAATGATATGTATCATTAAAGTTAAGTAAATAACAAAGATAGTATCACTTTAGTGTTTTACTTTTTAATTTAATAGAATTTAACTTGTGTGTTATTTTAAAAAACTGTAACATTTTGGTTTTAATTTTTAATTAATTTGGTACAATAGCTTTTTTTGAAGAGTATTAATTTTTAATAGATAATTAAAGCTATCATTACTTAGATTGGAATTGAATAAGAATATTTTTAAAAAGAATTAAAATTGCTATTATTGTACTTGGGTTGAAATGATGAAAAGATAATGTAACATATCACTTGGGTTTTATTTCAGAAATACGTATATTAGCGTTTTTTTACTTTTTTTAAAAAGGTAATTTTTGGCAGATTTTAATTAAACCTACCATTACTTGGTATATTATGTAGAGTAGTCTATTTTAATCAATTATACAGTCAATTTTCTCCAAAATTAATGATAATACGAAAAAATGTTTTAGATGGAAGTAGAATGGTTTCGAGGGGAACACGTATTTTGGTCATGTTTTTTTCTAAATAAAGGTGCCAAAAAGATATTTGGCTTTACATTGGGCATCCCAATATAATGTCAGTATTAGTTATGTAATAAATGATAATAATCAATACATAGCAGCTGTTTTTACAGATGCCTCACCAATTGTATTTTTATATTTGTCTTTCTATCTTTGTTTGTTCTTCACTCTCAACTTTGTCATTTTTATTTGATACGCAATAAACTGAATTAGATTAAATTAAATATTCCAAGATCTAAGGAAGCGTACAATTTTAATAGACTGGAAGAAAGGTGAATAATGCAGGACAATAATTTTTAATGGGTAAATATAAAGATGCTTTATCTATCATGGGAGATTTATAGTTGGATAGGTTTTTCAATATCATTCGTGTGGGCAGCAGGTGCTCTCGGACTTACCAAGGTTCGACCACTGACCGCGTCACAATGGAAGACAATAGACTGTATTACATCGTGACAGCTCTCAACCGCCCTCGACGTTCATACTTCGATCGCAGTGGGTTTGATGTCTGTAAAATCGTGGAACACCTGCCATACGCATTGATTATCGAACGATCGATCGTCGTTTACCTTGACAATTATAAAATGAAACGACAGTGATCTAACATATATTATATTTATATTAGCGATAGATAACAAGACAATATATTACAAACTAAAAAGATCTTATATGAAAGTGTGTAGATATCATTAAAGGAATTACTACATCAACATAACGTAAAAGCCGTAGAGAAGCACGTCGAGTTTAAATGTTTCAATATCGTAAAATGTATATTCGATCGACAGCGACAGGCGATTTCTATTTTTAGAACGGAATATCTCGTATGTTTATCCGTCGACATACCATCGCCGCCGCCGCCGCCGCAAAATGATTCTTATCGCGATGGACTGAACGCCGAGTGATATTCGAGTGACTTTGATCATTAAAGAAGCACATCCTGAACGGCTGATTGCTTTTGACGAGAGGAAAAGAGGTAGGTAAGCTCGATTAACCCTGATAATTAGCATTACAAGCATTCCCCAGCTACATTAGACCAGTTTCTTCTTTTTTCCACACAGGTGTAGATACTTTAAATGGGTATTTACGCTCACATTGTCATAATTATTTCATAAGCACTACCGTAAAGTCGACTACGTTATTGCATCGCTGTCGTGCGTCGTGTGCCTTTTCCTCGCATCCGTTCTAAGTCTTTTTCTTCGCATAGGAAAGTCGTACACGCGCGCCCTACCAATCTTGCCGCGAGCAGGTGAATATTATGCATAATGAATCGTCTACCTTAGCTCTGTGTGTTACCTGGAAACTCGAGACGTTCCATCGGTCTCGTATCGGTAAAGGAGAGAGTATATCTGTGACGGATCGATATCGAAATGTCGACTCGCTGTCTCGATCATTTTGATCGTCTGGATATTCCGGATAGTTAGAGGCGTATCAATAATTGCTATCGGCGCGTTGTACAAACCGCAAATCGTGTTCGCTAAGCTGTCGCTTGTCATATCCGAGGAGGCAAAGCATCGAGAATCGATGGGTTAACGAGCGTACGTCAGTGGCAATTAATCAGCAATGGCGCAGGTGGCAAGGACACATGGCTCTTGTCGTTTTGTATCTTGATCTACCGTTCGTCTTGCATTCCATCATTCGTCGAGCGCGCCACGTCACCACGTGCGAAAGTTAACATCGTTGACCGGTGAGTTGGACCGGGCGGCGCGGCGGCGGTGTGATTTTACGCAGGTAATTTCATAAAATTAACGACGTCGTTCGGTCGTACTGTGAACAGCGGGAGCGTGTGCATTTTAGTAAATCTGCCCCGGGAAAAAATGACCATGATCCGCAGTCCGTATTTAGTCCGACGTTTGATATCGGTCGGAACATCGCGTGGCGAGCGCGTCATCAGGGCGCGTGGAAGGCATCCAGTTATATCGTTTGCTGCTGGGATACGTTATCCCCGATCTGTTATCGCGGAGCGAGAAAGAGCCGTGATGCGCCGCGCGGTAACCAGCTGATAAAGAATAAATTTTGCGCGATCGGATCGACCGATAAGACGCGAGAACTCGCCGGTACGCGGAAATACGATTCCCAGTTGGTTTACGAAACGATCGATCGGCGGCGATCGTCGGCGATCGTCGGCGATCGTCGGCGATCGTCGACCGAGTGTTACGCACATACTCCTGGAATAAGACTTAACGAGAAAGTTAGTACAGGAATGCGTCGGGTGGTAAAAATTGACCCGCAACTTTTTAATTGCCTTGATACGGGGAGTGTCGGCGGGAAAGAGAGATAAAGAAAAATGGAGAGAAGCGTTTGAGAGATCTGTACCGACTGATTAAGGAAATTAAACACGCTGCGAAGAAGCGCTAGTACATAATTACTCTGCTTTGCAGGCATCCGTTACGATGAAGTCTATTTATTGTAGTTTATTACGTAGAATTTGTTCAATAAAATTGTGCTCTGTATAATTCGAACGTTGATAATTTGATGCGTGAAATTAAATAAAGAACAACGATAGTGTGCGATTATTTCTGAATGACAACTAAATAGCTGTTACCAGATTTTATCTGAAATAGAATCCTGTTCCTTTATACACTTATTCTTTGATAAATATCAAAAAGTAAATGTAATTATATACGGGATATAAATCATGGATATTCAAATGACAATATGGAAATCATAATTTTTGCCAAATTTCAGCAAATTTATAATTTTTCGCTCGATTGCAGGAATGCAATAACGCACGTATACATGCAAAGTATTATGCGGGAACAAAGATTGAATATATATGTTCCCTCTTCTTTTTTCTCTTTAGAGGCAGAACAAATTTTTCATTAGCAGACGCCGTAAAAACAAGGATTCGTCTTTTTTTGCGCCGAAAGATACTTCCTGGAGTCTTCGGCTCGCGAGAGCCTTGGCTTGCGCGCCGATCGGCGCAGAATTTCTGATGTTTTGCGGGTTTCTTCATACAACGATTTACGCTCTCCTGTCGGGCGTAAATAATAATCAACCCTCCTTCTCTGCGCTCGAGGAAGGCACTAAATCCCATCACTGATATTTCTCTCCCACCCTCTTCAGGCTGCGTCCGGCGTTATCCTCAATTACAAGTGGCCGCTTCGTTTCGGTAACGAGCGCTCCGTGCTACCGACCACCGATTCCTTTCCTTGCCTGTGCAATTTTTTTGCTAGCCTGTCCCGCGTTTTTGTTTAATCCTCCTGTTGGCGCGTTGGCAGCACTCGACTGCTGCAACGTCCGAACCGGCGTGCACATAAATCTTGCGCACTTCGGTTGGATTAATGTTGTGGTATCAACGGTGAATAAATCAACTTCAGATAAATTGCCAAGAAGCAGATTCCATTTCGAAGAAATTAGTCGTAAACATAACAATATTGAATGATTTTTTATTATTAAAATTAAACGATAATTTAGCTATATATATTCAGAATTTTGTATATTAATTGTGATTAACTAAACACAAGAATTAAGAAACAGAATGTAACCCTGTTAGACGAATACTTTTTATAAAATTAGCGAAATTACTTTAGAAAATTGTTTTATAATTTAGATATAAATAATCTTATAGGATATAGGAATACACTGAATGCGCGCATTCACGAATTTATTGTTTTGATAAAAAAAATAGGAGCGAAGTGTTTGACGGAAACTCATTAGAAAACACTATTTAGTACGTTTATTATACATACTATAAGTTGCGAACTGCAATATCTGTTGCAATTAACGCTAATTTTGCATAGCTAGTTGGCACGATGATTTATTAATAAAAAAAAACTGTGATAAGTTTCAATAGTATTTTTCGTAGTCCTATTGAATTACTTTAATCCTTGTTAGACGAAGCAAAATATTAATAATATATTAATAACTAATAATTGTTATTAAGAAACGAAACAGTGTTACTAGAATATATATATATATATTTGAAATAATTTATTACAGAATAAAATATACGAAAAAAATTACATTTAGATCTCTTATCATATTTATAGAATTAAATTCTTTACTAGCGTCTTGACATAAAATGGATCTATCTAGAGCTCTGTGAAGCTGGCACCCCTAAATGCGAATTTTGATAAAATCCTTATTGCATTCGTTTGTCCACTGTTTGTCCACGTTTGTCCACCCGTTATTTTCATTTGTCTACCCTCCAAAAAGAACTTATACACAAAAAAAGTTGTAGCACCCCCAAGTGATTATTTTTCATTATTACGAAAAATATAATAAAAATAGGGTGGACAAACGAAAATAATGGGTGGACAATCACATGCGCGTTGTGGACAAACGATTCCCGTACATAATTATGAAAAATAATCACTTGGGGGTACTAAAATTTTTTTTGTATATAACTTCTTTTTGGAGGGTGGGCAAACGAAAATAATGGGTGGACAAACAGTGGACAAACGAATGCAATAATGATTTTATCAAAATTCGCATTTAGGGGTGCCAATTTCACAGTGCTGCTCTGTGAAGTCAGCACCCCTAAATGCGAATTTTGATAAAATCATTATTGCATTCTCGTTTGATTATTTTCGTTTGTTCACCCTATTTTTATTATATTTTTCATAATAATGAAAAATAATCACTTGGGGGTGCTACAACTTTTTTTGTGTATAACTTTTTTTTGGAGGGTGGACAAATGAAAATAACGGGTGGACAAACGTGGACAAACAGTGGACAAACGAATGCAATAAAGATTTTATCAAAATTCGCATTTAGGGGTGCCAGCTTCACAGAGCTTGTATCTAGAATATTCCTAAATAATATTACACATTATTCAGATGTTTTGGTTCCGTTTGGCCAGATAACTTGCCTGCATTTGAGTTAGTTTATTAGCTTTGCTTTCAATTAGTTTCAAACATTTTTTTTACATTATACACCACACATATGTGTGTACTATGTTTCCCGTCAAGAAAGCATAGTACAATTCTAAAACATTCGCAATACAGATATTAATCGCAAAGACTATAGTAGCTGCATGTGTATGGAAAAAACCTAATGTCTGTAAAGTTAACACGACGTTTCGTTATTAAGAAAAAAGGCTAATTCTAGCACTTTTTATAGTTCTACAACTTCTAATAAATATTAAAAAAATGTTTCGCATTCTAATTGCTATACGCTTCATGATGAAATGTATCTGATTCTAGCTATATATGCTTCGTAATAAGCATGCCTAATTTGTATGTATAATTGAGATTATGTAACTGTATCTTATAACAATATAAACTTTTCTTATGCCTTTTACTCTATGACTTTATATATAGGCAAAGTTACATATATTGTACAGGTAAAAGACTTTCTTTACTCTCATCTTCTTGACTTCAATATAATATCTACTGATTCAGTTTATTCAAACGTAATACTAATTTGATAGAGATTTTATTGCCAAAATTTTTGAAATTGTGTTAAAGTTAATCTGTGACTGATCCTGGTAGTCTATCACGTCGATGTTTCATGGATGGGCTATTGTAGCTTCCATAGTAAATGAAGTTGTTTAACAGTAATTTCTATAAAGTACATGCCGATTACACACGTTGCTACTACACGCGTATACGCTCGAGGTGGTTAACATTTCCTAACGAATCGCGAATTTATTTTCGCAGCGCACATAAATCCCTATCCGGTCGGCGCGAAGAAACTCATCGGATATTAAGTCCTAATTAACGTGTAAAGCAGACTCTATATGCGCATCGTCGCAGTAAACTGTAATAAAGTTGTGAATATGTTGCTAATTATACGAATGGCTTGGCAGAATGTTTTTACAAACAGACGCACCGCAGAATTAATGTAGCCGAGAATATAACGAGAGAACCTATTAATAAAGTTGATCGCAGACACTATATTCCAATAAATTAAAATTCCACCTTTCTAAATATATTTTATTAAACGCATTTTTTTGTTTGTTATAATTAGTCTTGTATGAAAGTATATGTATTTTGCGGTATCTTAATATGTCACGTGCAATATGTTTGTTTCTTTTGATATTAAGTCGTCGAATATAAGACGTTATTGTTATATGAATAAATTTCAGTAATTTTTAACAAAGAGGATAAAGTGGCATATATAACTAAACAAGTTTTCTCGTTTTTCAAATGCAAAGTTTTAATTTTTTGCAAGAGACTATTACAACTTTTTAATTTTCTATCTTTCTATTATTTTTTTGTAGAAATCGCAGAGTACCACCGGAATGGTTTAGCCAGCATAATTCGCGTGGTATTCTAAAATAAACTTACTGATAAATAACTCTCATTCTTCTCGCACGACTGTCGTTTTACGTATCCGCGCACGCGGTCCAGTATCAGGTGCGTACGCAGTGCGTCATCTCGATAGGATCTCGAGTCTCATATACGCGATTCGACACGACGACTGAACATTCCGCCCACTTACCTCTGGGTACGATCCGCTCGAGCTCGCAAGGCACTCGTCGAATTTTGTCTCGTCGTCTACTCTCGTCCCACCATTCTCACTCTTTGAGATCTGTTCTCGCGATTACCGCGTGTACAGAAACACTTCAACCGACTGGTAACTTTTAATGAGATTCATACGGATAAAACGGAGTAAAAAAGTTTGCAGTGTTTTTTTTATACATATATTTATTTTTTAGGTTCTTCATGATACAGCGATAATTAATTTCTGTTAAATTTGTCATGTTATATGTCATTTGATTGAATAGTATCCATTTCTGTCGTCACATATAACACACTTGATATGAGCGTAATGCAGACTTTAATAGGAGAAAAAGAATATATAAATACATTAATGCACATAAATCCAGCTCAATCCAGTTGAACATTCAGATTGAACCGAAGATTGAATCGACTAGTTATCCATCATTCGGACTGGTTGTCACAACTCAAAGTTTAAGGCTTGAAAGAATCTCTTTTTAAGTAACTCGCCGACCCTTCGGGCATAGAATACTTTGATCGATAGTGATTTAGGGTGTTTCTTATAACGGTAAATGGAATAGTTGAGTCATAATAGATACAGTGTATAGATATCATTGATGATATAGTAATTTGAACACAAGATTAGGCTGTAATTAATACAGAGATCATTAATTAGCGAAATTCTTAAGTTCCATAAAAAAGTAGCGATTTTATGAGCCTCAATTTTGAGGGGCAATTTGGATATCTTAAAGGGTAATTTGAATAACATTGAAGATGAACAGAGAGAGAGAGAGAGAGAGAGAGAGAGAGAGAGAGAGAGAGAGAAATATTACAGTAAAAATTAAATTTATATTCAAATGTTTGTATTTTAAATTCTTTGAGCATTTCATTATATTCATCCATAATTTGGCCCAGCACTTTAAAATACGCATTCACTACTTCTTTATTAAAACCCCATCAGCTTTAACTTTGGAGAAAGCTTCGAGTTTTCTCAAACTCAAGTTGTTTCTCTTACAAAAAGCTAGATATCCATCATTACCAGCTATTTTATTTTGAAACTATGAAGGAGTTCAATATCACATTTGATTGTATAGAAATATACTGCGATACACAATTTTTTTGGAGTCACCAAAATCTTCGAGATATAATATTTAAATCTTTCTACTGACGTTTTTTTGTAAAACACCAAATACAGCGGGACGCCTAATAGAAGTGCTAAGTACTTCAATTTCACCATACATTTGTTTTTATTTAGATTGAACTTGTCTCTACAAACTCGTGTAAGGAATGTTAAATAAAAAAATGTGCAGCTCCTAAAACGGACATTATACCATTAGTGACTGCTGTAGTGGCTTGTTCCATGCTCTCTTTACTCCAATTCAGTCAAATATCCTTTTTTAAATAATGTCTCAGCATCTAAAATAATGAAACATATCTTAAAACAGCTGAGATACAAATATTAGGAAACACGTTATCCAAATAATGTACAACGACAATTTTTATAGTATAATACATCATGTCCATACTTAATGCACTTTTAACGATTTATTTGACAGCATGACTCTATTATTATCACGCCTTTACCGTAATACAAGGGTATGATGTCTCTATTAAATACAAAATATTGTCGTACGTGTAATCGATTATTCCACACAGTCAGCTGAGAATCCTTTCTCGATGCGAGAGATGAGAGATATAGGGTTGATCGAGTCGAACAACGTTTAATGTCCATTCGCGCGTAGTCGTCACGAAATAAGCGATCAAAAACCATCCGTGGCAGGCCGCGCACGAGACGGTTTTCGTCTTATCTTACATTCCATTACGCGGACAAGCTCGGAGACGACGGGTGGAAAGCTGCTTTAATGGCGGTTATCAGATTCAAAACCAATATCCTACGCAAGGATAAGTCAGACCGAGCCTCGGCTGAATGATGTGGGCAGATAATCATGCGAAGCAAAGGTATCTCGACGCCACATGTCTCTCAATCGCCACATACGTCTCCTTCTTGCGCATGATGGATATATCTTTTCTATGTACGCATTATATATATATATATATAT
>NW_017274954.1:429961-524531 GCF_001594065.2 Cyphomyrmex costatus | reverse complement strand
ATATATATATCGTACGAGTAAGAGACCAAAGTCGCGTATTGGCTGTTCTCGCGATCTTCCCAGCTGCCGAGCCGATCAAAACTTTCGATATCGATTCGATATAATGACGCGCTCGTATATAACTATTGGATACTGCGGCGAACCGCAGGGTATATTCCTGTTCCAGACCTAAAAGGTAAGAAGAAACGTGCAGTTGCATGAAAGTTGCAACCGCGTTGAGTGGAAAGGAGCGATCAGCAGCACTCAGTAAACCACTCTATCGTCGAACCATCGATAGTCGATCGATTGCCATTTATGCTGAGCTTTCGCACCAATTATTTTTCTACATGTTGGTTGAACCGGTTGCAAATTATCGATACGTTTGCCACATACCGATTGAAAGATAAGATACACACATCGTAGTTTATTTCATTATATCTACCGCTTTAAAAAAATTTTAATTTTCATTAAAGAGACAAAATTAACATTAAAAGAGAAAAAATGAACAGGTATACCTAAAATAACCTATTATAACTATTTCAATGCTATCAAATTATTATATTGAAAGTAATTTATTTTTATGTATATCTATTGTTCTTAGTTTTTAAATAATTTTATATTACTCTAATTTTTGTATACTCTCTCTTTATTACTTCTTGACACTCTTTAGCAATATATATATTCAATCTATACTTTGCACATGAAAAGAAAAAATATTTATCTTTACTTTTTATCTTGCTTTTCCTTAATCCTTTTACCAATTTATCCTTTTTCATCTTATTTTATTCTTGCACGGCGTGAATAGCATGATGCCGCTCCTCGTTAGCTTTGTAGAATACTATCATGTGTATATATACATACATGTGTTTTTTCATCTTCAGTAACATACACATGCGACGCGAGTATCGCTTGATCGAAGTGTCGTTCATGGTGATTAAGATTGTAAGATAAAAACATACTTTTTCTGTAATTTTGATTTTATTAATATATTTTTATTAAAGAAATTACATGAAGAAGAATTTACATGTGTATGTACACAATATATAATATATTATTTATTTTATCTAATTAAAAGTCCCATATATGAAGTTAAATACATTTTAAACAATTTTTTTTTAGAAAATCTTAATTTTATATACATGTATAAAGTTACTAAAATTATGCTGAATCTTTTCTTCTAATATTGACATATTACTGCCTTTTTATACAATTATTATAGATTTTATGTATAACAAAATTTTCTACATATAATATTTAAAAAAGTGAAATTTATTTCGTGTAAAGCAAAAATTAGATGTTTGGAATACAAATCAAGAGAGGAATGATATTTTTGTCGCACTTACATATCGCTTATATGGTACATTGTGCTTTCTTACGACCCAAATGCCTGACAATGAAAAGTGAGCACTGACACGTACCGTCTCTCAAGAGGCCCGCACTTTAAACGCCGCGCATATCGCGTCGCGTCTCATCTCGAAATCCAAGTTTCTCGGTAAAAGTTGGTCCCGTTGCGCGAAGAGGTCCCCTCATATATCACTGAGGATTACGAGTCAACGGTGAGTCGACTCGCACAGGGCGTTTCGGCGGCGATTCACCGCCGATGGACAAGGAAATTTCTTCACGTAGTGGCAACGGGAACGACGTCGTCGCCGCCACCGATGTCACTACACGAGTCTATCACTGAGAAAAATGTCGGTTATTCTTCTCCGACTGTGATAAACGCTCGCTGCCGCAAAAGGATGTACCTATGGGTCGATGCGGGCACACGCGAGAACGTCTCCATTTCCTGGTTAACGTATACGATCGCCTTTCTTACACCGTGACGCTGCAGCACGCGGCCACCGTTGTGGTCAGCCGGTCGACAAATTAATGTCAAAGGCCAATTGGAAAGACGCGGCGTGGGCCTTTTGGCCGTCGCGTGTCGCCGAAGCGGAAGCTCATTCTGGGATCCTTCATAATGATTCGACGCGAGATCTAATCTATTCTCTAAGCGCGCGTCGTACTCTGTCATTGTGAAGAAAAGCGTAACGCCACCGTCTTTCCTGTCTTTCCTTCCACCTTTCTGGATTTCCAGGAACGTTACTCGCTGGCATCTTAATCAGACGGTTTATCCGTAGGATCTCTCTTCTATCTGCCCACGGCTTATGTGACTTTCACGTATTAATTAGCGGCTTACTCGCGCGTCCGTTTGACGCGAATAGCAGTTTATAGTGTGGGCAGCCAGTTTATTCGTACTGTCGTTTTGTATTATTGCCAGGACGATCCTGCGTCTTACGTTAGTAAGCAATCATCTTGATTATCTTCGAGAGTTTTAGATATATTTTTTTAATTTAATAGTATATTCTAAAATTTTATCTTATAAAGTTACATTTTGAACGATATTTTTAAATGACCGTATATATAATCGTATTACGAGAGAAGGAAGGTCGAGAATATCTAGACATTTATTCGTGGGATGATAATAGATTATAAACGAGCTAAAATATAACATGTTAATGAGATATCCCGACGAGACCGTAATAATTAAGGAGCCTAGGACAAGCTTGAATGGACCTGCCAATTATCAATCCCCGATAAATGATCTTTTTGACAAGTGGTATTTATTTTGCAGCATCATCGATAACTGAGCTGCGGTATTAAGCATTGTTATTGCTACCCGTAGCAATTCATTTTCTTTCAGGGTAACGTAATTAATTATCACGAGTCCGATCGTCAACGCGCGCCGAGGCGCGCTTGTAAATATGGTTTCTCGCGTACGTAAGATCCATCGATCCGCGGATCGATCGATCAAACGGAATGCACACGACGTCGCGTCGTGTGCGTGCGTGAGCTCAGCACTCCGCTTGCTTCTTTCGCTGCGCGAGGATGGCAGCTGTCTTGTCGTTCTCGATGAGAGTGGAGGGAAAAAAAGCTATTTGTATTATCAGCGTAATTATTCTGGCGCGGTTTCCATACAAATTGCACGATATTTAGCATTTTTTTTTTTTGCTGCTTTATCGCGTGTTCGCTCCGGGGCATGAAAGGAAATAGTCGTAACGAACCGGTGTGTCCCGTGCGCGAGCTTTCGCGCGGATATACTCGATTACGTTTAATGAGAAAATCGAGGTGAGAGCGAAAGACAACGTGCGTCGAAGTTTAGCCGAAACGTTACAAAATTTGCCACTGTACAGTTAATATACGCAGCTGGTACCGTAGTTTATCATTTTACGCATCATGATGACGTAAGTCGATTATCGAAAAGATCGCGCCGCTGATCGTGCCGCCGGTTATTTGAGTAAATGAAGTCGATAAGCATACGCGGTACAAAATTGAAAGTTAAAAGTACCAAATTGACGTTATGGGCAGATTATTTCACGGTCTGCTGAAAATTTTACGCCACTTTTGCTTACGCTATTAAATTTATAATGGCAAATTATACCCAATTTGATCAGTTACTTTTAATCATTTTTACAAGTAGCCACTACTCCTACTTAATTTAACTGAAACAGTGGAGTTAAACATTTTAACTCAATAAAATTTACATATTAAATTTGACTAAAATTTATTTTATTATTTACTAAGTACTTGTTAATGTTATTTGTTTTGATACTAACCACAAAAATGAATTGATTTATATTTTAACATATGGTATATGAAAGTTAAATATAACAAAATGTTATTTAACTCATGGGATTGTGTTACCATTGCTTACACGATTATTGCTTCTTTGATATCTAATAGTATAGGTATATTATTGCTCTTTTAATCGTATCGCTAACAGTATTTTTAACAAACACATCTTCCATCAGCATTTTTCTCATCGGTGTCTTTAAAACGAAATCGTTACAATGAATATTTATGTGGCAAGAGTATACATGCATTTCGCTCATACATAAAGAACGTTATTACGTAGAGCAGGATTTATTGACGAGCAGACTGTCAAATAACAGAAGATATATAATGAACAGTCGACCAGCATTTCTTCGGAAGAAAGCGGGGCATTTTCGAAAGATTTTACCTTGAGGGCTTGGTTAAATCTGGCGGGATCGGCGAACTGGAAGTCCGACCGTGCTGACTCGCTGCATGCGTGACTCTTGCGCCTAAAGAAAAACGATGCGCGCGCCAACATATGCGGGGACTGACACAAATGAGGCTGCGAACATATGGTTGATTCATATGCATATCATTATAGATCGTAGATCTGAGCTTCTACGAAACGACGTGAGTTCGAACTTGTTCGCGGTTTATTCGTGGCGTCTCAATGACGAAGACGGTCATTAAATCTAGCACGGAATCATCCTCTATATTCTTATCGTATTCTATATTACGAGATACGACTTCCCCATTAGACCATATATGTTTAATATATCAATATTTCTGTCATGGCAAGTTAATTATTCAAAATGTTTTCAGTAAGAAGAAAATATTTTTAGTAAAAAAAAAAAAGAGAGAAAGCATAATTAGCTTTTCTCAAAGAATCAAAGAGGATACGGAATAATAGCGATAATCGCATTATTGATCCTTTTCTGTCAACTATAAAGGAAATTTCAAAGAAAATCGAAAACGAAGTTAAACTGCACGGTTCGCGTGCGTTTGATTACCCCCTCGAGCTTCGAGTCAGGTGGTTGTCTACCCGAACCTTGAAAACTTGAGATTCAAAAGTCGAAGAGTGAGTATTCCCAGTGTAGTATAGTGCCTTCGGGGCTATCGTTTTCTGACCATGAAACAGGAGATTTGTCCAGAGAAGCTTCGCTTAGGATTCTCTCTGTGAATGTCTCTGTTGAAGGTCGATGATTGACTGAAAATTGCTATTTTTAACAAGTAGGTAATATTCTAATATTTCCGTGTAGAAGGATAAACCTTCGAAATTTTCAATCCTGTTTTCTCGCCAAAGTTACATAGAAATGTGGTTGCAAACTGCGATTTATCGAAGTATAATTTTTGTGACTCCCTAAGTAATTATCATTACCGCCACGCATTATAAGTATCGCGATCCGATAATAATACATTGTCAGCTATTATTTCTTGGTATTATTATCAGCCTTGCCTTCTCTTGACATACCATTCGTTCGAACCAATACTTGCGCTACTTCTGACACACCTAAATGCACGATACACATATGTATACATATAATAATGGGAACTGTTACGACACACTACGCTGGTTCCTCTTTCTTAATCGATATCACATTTGATTGTTTTACTTTTCTTTGCATTTCTATACTATCATTGTACTAAATCTGTCATTTGTCCTTTTGTTGAAACACATTTTCTAAGTGATTGATACATATAATGTTACATAGAGTGTCTTTATTGTAATATAAAGAGAGACACGTCTTTACAATACAGTAAATACTTTACAAGAAATAATATTAAAATACTCGGGTATGTTAAGTTAGCACCCCAACTATATAGTACTCAGGAGTTCTGATTAGAGTTCCCACTTCCTTTTGACGAGACGAAGAGTTCCCTATAGTTAATAACAAGAGTTCCGCTCAATAAACATTTTTTTTACATTTTTTAAAAATGGGGTGCTAACTTTTTATCGAATTTCGAGGTGGAATAGTACTGAGCGGCTTAATAGCTTCAATTTGCGATTGCCTAGAGTTCCTGATATGTAAAAAAAATTTTCGAATATTAAAAAAAAAATTAAAAATTTTTGAAAAATTAATTTTTAGATACAATAGTTCTGATGATAATTTCTGCTTCTTTTTGACGATACGAAGAGTTCTCTATGATTTCTAATGACATACGCGCTTAATAATCATTTTTTAATAATTTTTTAAAAATGGGGTGCTAACTTTTTAACGAAATTCAAGGTCGCATAGTTCTGATCAGCTTAACAGAACTATTTTGTGAATACCTAGAGTTCTTGATACATAAAAAACATTTTTGAAATATAATAAAGTTTAAAAAAAATAGTGGAAATCTTTGAAAATTTTTTTGAGAGTACCGAGTAGTTCTGAGTAGCGTTTCTTATAGTACTCGACGAGTTCTATCGAAAACTGTAAGGTGAAAAAGCGATTGGACCAACGGTTTGCAAGATACAGCGACATTTGTCAGAAGATCAACAATTTTTAGAGTGAGTATATCTCGGAAACCGTTGGTCCAATCGCTTTGAGCCCTGATACTTTTCGACAGAACTCGCCGAGAACTGTCCAGAACTCCGATCAGAACTACTCGGTACTCCCAAAAAATTTTCCGACGTGGAACTTGGAAAAAAATTTTTGATCAAAAATTTTTTGGGAGTACCGAGTAGTTCTGATCGAAGTTCTGGACGGTCCTCGACGAGTTCTGTCGAAAAGTATGAGGGTTCAAAGCGATTGGACCAACGGTTTCTGAGATATAGTTATTTAAAAATTGTATGATCTTACAAATTTAACAAATATCGCTGTATCTTACAAACCATTGGTCCAATCGCTTTTTCACCTGACAGTTTTCGATAGAACTCGTCGAGAACTATAAGAAACGCTACTCAGAACTACTCAGTACTCTCAAAAAATTTTCCGACGTGAGACTTAGAAAAAAATTTGAAGTCAAAATTTTTTGGGAGTACCGAGTAGTTCTGATCGAAGTTCTGGACAGTTCTCGGCGAGTTCTGTCGAAAAGTATCAGGGCTCAATGCGATTGGACCAACGGTTTCCGAGATATACTCACTCTGAGAATTGTTGATCTTCCGACAAATGTCGCTGTACCTTGCAAACCGTTGGTCCAATCGCTTCTTCACCTTAATTTTCGATACAACTCGTCGAGTACTATAAGAAACGCTACTCAGAACTACTCGGTAGTCTCAAAAAAATTTTCAACGATTTCCACTATTTTTTTTAAACTTTATTATTCTTCAAAAATGTTATGTATCAAGAACTCTAGGTATTCACAAAATAGTTCTGTTAAGCTGATCAGAACTATGCGACCTTGAATTTCGTTAAAAAGTTAGCACCCCATTTTTTAAAAATTAATAAAAAATGATTATTAAGCGCGTATGTCATTAAAAATCATAGAGAACTCTTCGTATCGTCAAAAAGAAGCAGAAATTATCATCAGAACTATTGTACCTAAAAATTAATTTTTCAAAAATTTTTAATTTTTTTTTTATTATTCGAAAATTTTTTTTACATATCAGGAACTCTAGGCAATCGCAAATTGAAGCTATTAAGCCGCTCAGAACTATTCCACCTCGAAATTCGATAAAAAGTTAGCATCCCATTTTTAAAAAATGTAAAAAAAGTGTTTATTGGGCGGAACTCTTGTTATTAACTATAGGGAACTCTTCGTCTCGTCAAAAGGAAGTGGGAACTCTAATCAGAACTCCTGAGTACTATAGTTGGGGTGCTAACTTAACATACCCAAAATACTCTGAAAATAAAACAATGTTTTATGATAAAACATTTATTAACAGTACTTACACAGGTTAGATTAAATAAATAGAACAATCTAAACACTCTAGGCGATATTTTGTTTTTTAACAATTATTACAATTTCGAGTTTTATGAAACGACCTACTCTCACTACTCACTCATTAAACGTAAAAAACATCCAATTATACTGAACATCATCTAATTCTATAAAGTATAAAGAATCGTTACGAAAAATAGCGATGAGTATTAGAACTCTATCGGGAGAGTCTTTTGAGAGAGAAGAAGGCAGCCCCCTCGTTCTGGTGGAACCACTCGACGAACAATCCTCCTCTCGTCGGAAGATCCCGCCGCACGATGATGGATGCGCGTTAGCGCGGGAGTGCGCGAAGACAAAGATCCTACGGACTCCCTCCCGGCGTGCGCAACGTGCATTAGTTTGCGTCGCTCCCGCTGTGCGCAAATTAGAGCCGAGAGTGTAGCAGCGCGTACTGCCGCGTGCTTCTCGCGGCGCGGAACGAAGAGATTCTGGTGGAGAATGGCCGCGAATGGACGAGGACGGGCGGAGGAGAAACGGTGGAGAATAGCGGGCGGGTGGAAGAAGTGGCGGTGAGGACGGGAATGAGTGAAGAAGATGGTACAGAGGCGAACTCGCGATGAACGACCGCAATCAACGCAACACCGCCCCGCGAAAATTGCCCCCTTCCCCCCCCCCCTCCTCCTCCTCTTCCCATGGAATACACCCGGAATATATTATCCACACGGGTGTTCCACCGGCGCGGCGCGTCCTCCTCGCTGGGTCAAGAGGTCGCGCACTCTGGAACGGACGTGGCCCCGGAGGAAGAGAAGCGTGCCCGTGAAGAGCCGCACGATCGACCGTACAGCACTGTGTTGCATCACGAGAAGAGACCTGCGAGTTACGGTTGCATTTATCAAGACCACCACGGGATCCTCTCTCTAATCGTTCGATTGCATTGAATGCAATTTTATTCGGGTCATTCTTTTGCATCATGTGGTAAACTTTGCAAGTTCGTATAGTTTTACACAGAATTTTTTTTTCTTCGTTACAGAAATTTCTTTCGTTAATGTTTTCTACAAAGAAAATGTTGAAGACAAATTTCGATATGTCTCTTATAAATTGCATAAGATTTTTAGATTTTTTTAAATTAATATATTACGATATACATATATATAACGAGAAAGAAAGTGAACAGATATAGCCTCGTCAAAATGTAGAAACTTATCTGTAAGTTAACTTATATACGTGACGAGTTTAAGTGAATTTACAATAGTTGAAATGCAACACCGTGATACAATACGTTTTCCTGCAGAAAAGTATATGCGGTTACTCTTTTTTTTGAAGTAATCCTTTCTCGATATTGGTTTTGACAGTGCCCGCGGGACAGGGATGCGTAAATCATTACGCCACCCATGGCAGCAGGCCTCGACCGGCATATCCGCCCTAGGTGGAGTAGCGCGTGGAAGTCGGTCCCACTGTCAGTACCACAGAGATATGTTAGCTCATTACCGTGACGTATGGCTGCCGCCGGTAACGCATGCCCGATATATCCATAATTGTTGCGGTACCGGTCGCGGACTACGTAAGATCCTCGCAGGCGATTCTGGCGATATCGTTTATTGGAGCTCGGCAATTCTGGGCACACAACGAAGTTTCGAGATACGTACTACCGATTCGCACCGGCCGATAGTACTTTCCGCGAATAAATTCTGCCGTAGAAATCGGAGTTCACGTTGAAACCGCGCCCTCGCGCCCCCCTCTATCTCGGGATAACTTTATTTAATGCGCATTCAATGTACTCCACATGCACCATCGGCCCTCCAACGATGCTGCCTCATTGCGATTAACCGCGCGGCTGTTACCGTGTAATGCATACTGTAATTTTTTTTTTTTCTAACTGTGCTTGCGCGACGGAACGCAGGAGTAGGATAAACCCGGTGCACGTAGAATAGAAGCATAACGTTGCGTTTTATGCAAATTTTTTTGAGTACACAAATCGATAAGTTAAGACTCAAGGGCCTTGTATCTTGCAATTTATTGCGTAATAAGCTGCACAACAAGTTACATAGGAAAATATATAGTGAACTGCGGAAACAACCACACCAATTTATCATGCTATCTATTCACCATTAACGCAACGATTTATCGTTTATTTTTTTTTAGTTACGACCATGTTGTTCGTTGAAAATGAAGTTGCGTATACAGCGCTTCTTAATTCATTATATATATTTATTGTATGCGCATGTGTGTTTAATGCTACTTTCTATATCATTCCATTCTACAATCATATACAATACTGTAATTAAATGTAAATTAATTATATCTATTTTTGATTATAAATATTATATGTGTATGTGTATAATATTTATATATACTATTATAATTTCTCTATTCTGCTTCTCATTCTACAATAATATAATCAAATATAATCACATTACGCAAGGGTAACATGTGCTATATATTATACAAATACATATTTACTGTAAAATTATTTTATTTATGCAATTTTAGTCTAAATTGTAACCAGGATTATGCAATATTAATTGCGAAATATTATGCAAAAACATATCACTGTTACGTCTTGATAAAATATCTTTCTTATAATAATGCAATTTAATATTACGTAATTATTGTTCTCTGCCTACATCATTTAATCAATATATGACAAGGGAAGAACAAAAATTGATCTTTTTCTTTTCTACGCCACTAACACACAGATGATTACAAATAGCCAGGATAGTTAATCACGTTCGGACGGTTCTTCGTTGACGGTTTCTGCGCCTGATACCCAATTTTACCGTGAGAACCATCTTCGACAAACTGTTATATTGCCCGGTACTTTAATCGACCTAGAACCTAGAACCGGCCCGGTGCGTAGGAGTTTGAGAGATTTTTCGGGGTCGGTCGGTTTGAAAATATGCGTCCATCCGACGGGCGCCGATAGACATTCCTTCACAGGTGTGGAACGATCTCGAGTGTCCGGTTGAGTTTATAGGATGCTTGGAAGATGCCTAAGAAAAGGGCGGAAGCCCGCCGCTATAAAAGGATACCTTTTTAACGATCTCACCTGCGTCGCGTATATTATCATCCAACATCCGCACATCCAGCACCGTGCTTTATCTATAAACTTGCCTATAAAAGTGCTTTTTTAAACAAACGTATATAAAATTGATTTTTTAACAAATTTTATGTTTATCTTGTCGAGGAAGATAATATCTATACTAATGATATATGAACATGAAGACAAAAACAATTGGAAGCCGATTTACATAGGACTGCGTTACAGCACAAAGAAATTACTAATTTACCTTATTGACGCTGTTACTTTTTTCATCGTCGACGTGTGGTTAGTAAAAGACCGACGTGCACGCGGATGGTATTCATAAAGTTCCATCGAGAGGAATTTGATTAATTGATCCGGAGGTTATAGGTTCAATATTCTTGAGAATCTCCCTCTCTCCCTCGCGATCGGTTTTCGTTCTGCCTTTATGCATACGAGCCTGTCTGGTGGTAACGAGATTGAAAAATAGGAAACTTTATATGTTAATGCATCGACGCTCGCGTCTACAAATGGTTGTATTAATAGCGTAAAACAGGCGGCAACACCGGCCTAAACGCCGAGCGGACGGCGAGCAAAAATATTACGCAACATACACACTTTTTTAACTCACGGCCGAAGCTAATCGATTTTGTAGTTTTTGTACTTGTTGTTAATGCCTACATTACGACGTTGAGATATAGTCCGCGACAGAGAGAAAGAGCGAATTTATTATCGCTCGGAGCTCGCTGCCTTGAATATCATTATGTACGACTCTCATATTATTGTCATATATAGGTCCATTACGTCATTCACATGTCATATTTTTAGCGACGTTGTAATTTAATTAGTCAACAAGATAGAAAAAAGGCATGGTTAGGTAATGAAGGAAAGTAAAGATTGTAAGAGAACATCTAGCATAGCTATATTTAGTCTTTTACGTCTCAATAGCGATTAGTCGGTTGCTTTAGAGAAATTCAATTCGAACGTGCCTATATTCGCGAAATTGAAGAATTATATTCAACAAGCAGGAGAGTAAGGGTCATCGTGCGTAAAAAAAATTGTAATCGTAATCATAAGATCGTAAACATATCAATCAATTATGATCGAGTGTTCTAAAACGTAAGATCGTACTTTGGACTGTGATTGGTCGATTTGCTTACGGCTTTACGGTTTACGACTAAAATTTTTACGTGTGATGGCCTTAACACGTGATTATATATGAAAGAAACGAGGAATGTGCGGAGGAGAGAAGCAGACACGCTCAAGTAGTACCTTCTTAACTTTATGTATACTACGTAATGGTCGGCCGTTTATCACCCTCGCTCTACACGCGAGGTATAAATGCGTTTTCTATTAATTCCTTCCGCCGCACTTACCGGTACACCGCCGCGCCGGTGCCCGCGACCCATGCATTCAGCAGCGCGATGCAAGGATGCAACCGGGTCACGCGAGTCCGCGTGACGATAAACTGAACGGATGTTGTATCCGCGCCTATTTGCTCGGGAACGTTTCGCAATCGATCTTTTGTGAGCGCTGCTGCTCTCTGCTCTTCTCGCAATGTAGCGATGCATTATCGGGACTTAACGCACGGATAAACTCGTATGCATCGCATCATCCGATTTATATCTCTATCAGTGCGTAAGATGTTCCGCTCTTTTGACGCTCTGTTTACCTTTCAAAAGCAATTAATATACACGAAGAGTTAAAATTCATGCTACACGCCCGCTAAGCCGGATGTACGTTCACACAGGTTGATAAAAATAGAAATAATAATACTAAACTGCTATACAAATAAGCATATTTTCAAAACAATTAAGAACGAAGAGTCGTTTCATAAGTTATGTCTAATCTAATGTAGTTTCTGAAATATAAAACTCTGTTGTATACGCAAAAAGAAGTAAAAGTAAATATTCTAAGAAAAAAATTTATTCTAAAAAATATCGGTGTATATTTAACACCCTACTGTATTTATATAATCCTCACACCAATATGGTGTGGATTATACAATATAAATATAAAAAGTCTCTGATTTTAAATAACATCATGTTGTTAAACACCTACACAGTGAGAATTAATTAGACACCGTCTAAGACAGCGGTGTTAAATCCATCGATGTTTAGAGTATTTAATTCTGACTTTTATTTTACACTTATTTATTCATTTACAAAGTCTATTTATACATCGAGCGCTGCGTACTTCAATTACTTTATTAAAACCATAAGATAGACGCGATAATGCGCACGTTGCGACTTTGTATTCTCCGTTCTTATCCTAGCACTTTATCACTTGCGTTACTAGAAGCGGAGCGGATCAAGGCCCGATTAATTCACAGATCGTGCGTGGTGGCGGTGGCGAAGGAGGCCCAGTACAGAAGTCATTAACGTCGGGGCCATCGATGGGACTAATTAGCCCCGCACCGCCGTACTTCGGAAGCGCGCACGGAATGGTAGCAGCTGTTTCGTCGGGAGCAGGTGAATCTCGCTACCGTTCACCGGAGCCGCGGCACTACAAGTCGACGAGCTCGGCAATGTCGTCCTAATCGCCATCGCGCCCCTAACGACGTCCAACCCTTTTTCCGCGCAGCCACGTTCCATTCGAAATTCGCTTAATTGGCTGTAGTGACCGGTTATTTATTGCATCCCAACTTATATACTTGGCGCTGTCTTTTATGCCATAATAGCGTTGACGGGGCTGTTTAGACCTTTTAGGTCAGTTAAGAAAAGATTGTGGAGTAATATAATTGAAAACAAAATACGTGTTTCGAAATACTGCTATTTTTGTAAAATGATTGCGATGTTTGTACAACGCGAAAGCCACAGTAAACGTTTACAGCAATTATTCTGTTAGCATATAAAAACTCGTCAGTGTTAACAGCAACGACATATGTTCCAGCGCGAAATGAAACGTATATATACATAATTTAATACTTAAAATTGTTATAAATGTTGAATAATTAAAGTAGAGTAGAAAAATATTTTTTACAGATATTCTTTCTTTTATTGTTGTAATTAAGTAACTAAAGAAATAAGCATTAGCATTATTTACATTCGGTATTACCGCAGTTTAATTAGACGTTAACGGTATCGTGTGAAAACTCGTTCGATCTAAATAAGCTATTAAGTTGTATATATCTCGAACAAGAATCGTGCTCTTATCTTCGTTCTCTCTTTCTGTCGATGTCGCCACGAACAAGTGTATAAAGCGTACGTATATGGCGCCACGTCGGCATCTCATTATCGACTTATTGGTGATCGCATTTGTGCTCGCGACGATCTAGAATCCGAGAGGTAACATCAGCGAGAGCGAGCACGGAAAGAGGTACAGTCGAATTAAGATAGATCAAAGAACGCCGGCAATAATTATAGAAATATGTGGTGATGCTTACCACCTTCTGTCAAGCAGTTCTCGTAAGGATTCCTTACGCTGTCATTGCTTTATTCATTTATTGTAACCATATGTTACCGCGCTCCATTCTTTTTGCCTTGACGATACAGTTATTTATTCGATACTCGATATCATCTTGTAATCTACATTCTGTACCTATAATGGTTACTTCTGTATCTTCTCTATCGTTTAGTATTTCATTTTATGATCGATCTATCGTGTATATGTATATGTATTTAGCACGTCGTAAACGGAAAAAGAGAAGTAATTAGGAGAAAGTTTCAATATTGAGCAAATTTACCAACATTAATAACGTTATTTAATTTAATAAAATAAGCTTACTTTTTTTTTATTATATATAATAAATTAAACACTTGAAGTTAAATCTATATGTACATGTATACGTGTATGTATCAGTACTAGAAGCATTTTATATACATTCATGGGCGAACAACCGGTTGATAGATAAACGTACCGATAATCTCTTAATACTAAAAGTCCCAATGTTTCTTACTTACTAAAAAGATCAAATAAATTATTATGAAAATAATATAATGGAAAACCAAATATTCAATTATTTTCGATAAGAAATTATTGAAAAATCAAAAAAATTCAGTGTTCTATCTTTTATACAAAAAATATAATATTAATATATACAAAATAGAAATAATCAATAATAATCATTTAGTGCTTCTAATGTTAACAGAAAGGCTATTATTTTTATTCCATTTCGGTATAGCACCTCGTTACTCGACGATTCAGCCAATTTATTTTTAAGGTTTGAATTAAGATTCTTGTAATCATCGATTTTATGCAGCTCCAAATACCAACGAATAACATCACATTTTCGTTGCTCACTGATCCTGCAACATAAATTAACATTGTTAGCGAGATGAAGTGACTTGAGAATCTTTATTTCCATTGCAAAAATCGCAGAGGAGCTGGTAAATTTATTACAAATCTATTAGATCGGCCGACCAAGATGAGGAAATACTTCTAGGAAAAATCCACGCTTTGATCATACGCACTCTTAATGAACGCTGTTTACGAATTACGAACGCTTCGTTAACTCGCGCACACGCAGTCGAGCCGGATATTCGTTGGGATATTCAACAAGGAATGGTTATCGTAACCGTTTTTGCGAGCTGCGCTATAAAACCAGGCATCCATAATCGTAAAACCTTTCTCTCGTGCGAATTTGCCGTGATCAATGACCCAGTTATGTATTATGCACCGAACTGCGATAGTTGAAACAACCAAAATCTCTTTTAAAAGGAAATAACATGCAAACGTGAAATTTTTTTTGGAGTTCAAGAGGGCTTACTATTGAAAAATCGGCTTTTAAAATTACCATTGGACATTAAGACGACAGTATTAATCTTGTAAAGAAATATATTTACAACTAATAAGTTTTATATTCATTAACATTTTTGAAAATTCTTAGAACCAAAAATTTTCCATTATCTTTTCTCTGTTATCTTTGCGATACGAATACTACGATTTTCGAGTAGAAATTTGAGCATGACATTCGGAACGTTGGTAAAAATAGCATTCAGTTTGTAAGGAAACCTGGTGCAATACAGGAAACCGCGCCCGATGCTACGGGCTATCGTCAAAAAGCCATCCATGCGGCAAGTAGGTACCGAAAGCTTGGATTGTTACGGACAATGTGGAATTTCGTTCCTCTGCCTGCCAGGTCCCAGAATCGTGACGTTCATCGCATTGTGTCCGTCGGGCGCGTCGGATTGCGAACGAATTTCGCCCAGAAGCGACAAGCGCGAGACCTCGCACAACCGTTTTGACTTTAACGGATACCGTGAGAGATCGTGGGCGGAGATTATTGTGATCGCGGCGAGATTGCTCGGACAGTAACAACATTGCAGAACCAGGAAGCGAGTCCCTAAAGCGACAATGTAATGAGGAACGATGCAAGAAAGTGGCAAAAGGATCGGGCATGAAATATGCTCTGGATGTTGAACGGTGAAGATGGCGGAACGGTTGGATTGGCGCGCGATATCTACCGTATTCCATTTTGTATAAATATACCTTTCTGCATCGCGAAAGATAAAATCTACGGGCGATATCGGATATCGTCTCGGAGAGAGCGAAATAGCCAGTAAAAAGGTATTTAAATGGGTTGTCCGAAATACAAAGCGATCGATGCGTAATTTCCTTAATGACATTTAAAAATTGTGACAGGCAAAGTATCCCGAGGGCGTAATGGCAATCGGAGTGTGCGTGTTGTACAGAAGCACGGAAAAGTAGTGAAATTTTATGTAGCTTCAGGCTCTCAACTGTCAAAGGCGAATCATTTTCAGTAATATTCGCATTTTAATTTACGGCAAATATATTTTTGTTTAAAAGGTATAGCGACTTGTAGAGAAACGCTGAATAAAATCTGTCTCTAAAATAAGCGCAATTATTTAGAACAAAAGAGAGCTAAAGTAACTTTACTTTAATTTGGTTTTGTGCTGAGACTTTAAAAAACTATAAGCTCCAAGATAGACTATCTTGTGTCTTTAATAATCATTAATTTAGTCTTTAAAGCTCTGACGTTTTCAAGAAGTATATCTGTGATACTATTCGCGATTTTGGGCACAAAAACTATCGTTTTCAGCATACTCTTTAATTTGGCGGAATTTTTCTCGGCCAAAGGGTGACCGTGAATCACAAATTGTACCTATATCGCTTTCTCATTCGCGAGAAAACGCGAGCACCGTTCGTTCCTCCGGTTTATTACAGGATACATCTGTTTCTGCACCGGTGGTAGCAGCAGCGTGCAATCACGCACGTAATTCGAAAGCAGAAAAGGGGAAATTGCCGATTAGCCGGGCGCGTTTCTTAATCGCACAGGGTATTATACTCCAAGTGTAATCGACAGCCGTCGCAGTCGTTCTTACCGTTGCCACCCAGAGATAAATGAGAAAATCCAGGTCATCTAATCTTCGTGTATCTACCCGACGAAAAGAGACAAAAATCACTGTCGCATACAAAAATAATTTAACATAACAAATAATAAATCTTTGAATGATTATATCTGTATGTATAAGGAAATTAATACCTTTTGTGTCTGTTAAAATGTTTAATTATTTGATACACACATTATTCGAGCGATTATTTATTGATGGGTGTATCTTAGTCGTTCATTCTAGCTTAAACAAGATATCACATGTTGCACGAAGGCGTGTCTAAGGTGTCGCTACGATTTTGTATCCGTTATTTCACACAATGTATATTTTATGCGTCATAATCAAGAATTACGAGCGCACGCGGCGTAACTTAGACTTTCGCTTGATAAATGCCGTGGACCTGCGCAGAGGGAGCTTCTTGAGTAGGCGACAATACGGTCGACTCTCGGAAAATGTAATATAACTCGTCGCTGTGGGAGGAAAACACCGTGGTTTTACTACTCGCGATGCTCCAAGACGTACAACGGGTGGCATCTTAAATAATGTTGCCTGCCGACTCGTTGAGCGACAATCGTGCATCTTCTCTCTCTGAAGACGCTCGTCCTTCGCGGGCACGACAGTCACGCATGTTGCGTTGAAACATGCGGGGATTACGTTTCGTAAACTGCACTAAATCATCGTGACTGCAGTGCGCCGACATGCGCTTGAAATTCTGAGGGTTTTCTCTTGCATCAATACCGCATAATTATTTTTAATAACTAAATCATTTACTGAGCTTATATATTTGAAGAAAAAAATTATAATAGAAAACAGTTTTTAATAAGAAAATAAAATTAAATTAAAGCTAAATAAGATGTTAAAAGTATTACTTTTATAATACATCGCTTGCCGTTATTTGAATAAATATTTTTATTACAGTAATATCATTTGATATTTATCGTTTAGTGTTAGTCTATTACTTAATGCTTATCTATTATTTCATACCACTGAGGAGACTACGAGTTTTACGATTTTTCGTAATATTCTTATGAATTTATATGACGTACGTGATTTACATAAATCGAATATGAATTCGGTTTGTAAATGAGAAAAGAGGATTTTCCAACAGGATGCCAGACATTAATAACTTATATTCAGCGACATATTGCGAATTTTCTAAACCTATTATTATCCCCTGTTGCAATATCGTACAGGTGTGGAGAACGTTTCGACCGGAAAGAAAAGTATCGTGCATACGTCACGACTATTTATAAAAACTAATGGCGGCTAAACACTATAACTCATAAACTCATTATACCTAATAGCCGCCAGCATATTTATGTCGAACGAGTTCGTACCGCTTCTCGGCTCTATACGGCTTACAAATTATACACAAACCAGAATTATCCTACTGGGGTGCGTATAAAAACGTGCTAAGATTACATGACACAGAGACGCAATTCTGATCGATTAGCAATTTTCGGTAAACCAAATTTTATGAATATATGGTCGTAGCGTTGCTAAAAGCCTATACTTTACGGTTTACGCGGATGACAGCTATTTGCATCGTGTAGAATGAAAGTTACATATACACTCGAAAAGTGGTATGAATTTAACACTCTTCAGTGTTTATAATTCTCTGTATTGATATTAATATTGATATTAATACTGATATTAATATTAATATTATTATTAATACCAATATTATGTGGATTTAATACCATGGGTTTTAGTCCACACCATGTTGATATTAACATTAACACCAACCACATAATATGATTGTTAAATTCACACCACGGATGTGAAATAGATTTCAAAATATGGTGTTAACTAAATCCAATTAGAATTGGATTTAGTTAACACCATATTTTTTAGAGTATACAGGATGATATTTTGTGTCATAAAAAGAAAAAAGAAATTTTCTTTCTTAATTAAAGTGCAAATCGAAGTAATGTTCGCAATATTTACATTCGATTTAAATCATAAATCAATATACATGTATTTATTGATCCAAAAACCGGTACCACATTGATCACAATACGTTGGACGTCTGATGATCGCTCGAGTCGCCACGCGCTCCGCCGGAAACTTGACTTTTAATCCTCTCACATAGCGTGAGGAGAGATTCTTCGTGCACGCGAAGTCGTTCGAGCGTGAACGATGAGAAGTGGAACAGACCATCCCCCTCAAGCATGCATTAGAAGTGTCCATTGAGTCGTCTAATTTTATACGTTGTAAATCTCCTCCCACACCCGATGACGCGTCGCGTGCACGAGAACCCGTGTTTATGTATATCAGGATGCCTACACATGCGACTACGTGAATTCGCATCGCACACTGCACTGCACCAGGGTGCATATCGCAGCTGCATTATTGCACCAGCGAAGCATACATTGTGGGGATCTCTGTTATAAATTATTTCGCACCGACGACAGATTTCCTATCAGAGTTTGTCACATGGCGATCAAGAGAAACGATGATGGCGCGAGGTCTCGCTGACGAATGTACACAAATCGATTGCAACGGCTGAGTGTGGAACGAAACAGCCGTTCTTGGTTGCATTCAGGTCATCAAACTCGCGCGGATTACGTAAAATCGTCTTAACATCCTGGTACCCGCAGGCACGAGAGGGGATGATGTATAGTCGTTACGTCGCGTCGATAGCGCGCGAAGAGCTTGGGCACCGGTCATCGATCATTGTCGCTCGAATATGGAACGTAAGAACGATAACTTGTCCACCAACGTCGCCACGCAATCGTTATATTAATATTAACGCTAGTCGGATATTGCTCATGATAGCGACTTAATAAGAGCCTCGTAATAAAGCTCTCGGCCGTTTATAGCAAGTTTCTTAGCGTAGACGAAAGTGCGAATTGTACATACGTTTTACCGTGTGTGAATTAAGTTTTCTTTAAACGGAGGTTTCATCCGACTGTGCGCAAAACCGTGGGATGAATGTTTACAAAATTACCGTGACCATCTTTCATCTTGTCCGATTGTTACGTCAGCCGTTATTCGTATCAACCGTTGAAACATCGTCCGAGTTCATAGGGCATCGACGTTGTGGTCGGGAAAGAAGAAGGAAATTCTAATAACATTCGGAGAGGAAGATAAGAGTTTAATTATTCACGCAAAGCGGGGTTCCCTGGATCGCGCGCGGAGGGTCTATCTAGCTTCGCGCGTGTGTGAACACGCGCTCGGGTTTACGTGGTGTTTGTGTAGTACCGCAGTACGTATAGGGAGGTATATACCTTATATCTACCTATCGTGAGCGCGATAAATCTCGCGGAGTCAGGTGGACGATGGTCATCAGCTAGTTGCCGCGTATAAGAGGCCCACGAGAGAGGGGCCTCGATGCTTGGGTTTAAGTCTGTTCTCATGATGCTGGACGGCCTAGCGACGACCCACGACCCTGCTGGCCACAACTTACCACGCGGTACACCCGCAGGATGCTTTCTCTGGCTATGATCCACCACGGCATTCCTGACCCTAACCGTGACGGCGGACCGGGCCGGAATACGCAATTCCGCGGCGCGATGTGGAAAGACGTCGGATGCAGGAAATGCCGCATCGATCGCAACGTCGCCCGTGCTAATACGTCGGATGTTTGCTTGACATCCTTTGGAGATTGCAAGTTTCCTTTGGTCATTTATTGTGTTAAGGAAAATGAATATCTAATTTTATCTCGATTAGAAATGAAAATGATCAAATTTGACGGTAATTTACTCGGTAAATTGCGATACATTAGTCAGTAATTTTTGTCTGGTAAAATGGTAATTTTAAAAAAGTTATAAAAATAAATATAATTTTTTATATAAAAGCATTTAATCTTTAGCCGTTAAGTTGAAAACGCTTTAACTCATATTTTCATATTGGTATTACATTTAATATGATATATTATATTGGTATTACATTTACTGTGACATATTATATACCAATATGTAATATTATGAAATGTAATATTATCTTTTTTAATTATTATTATATATTGAATATATAATACTTAGAAGACTAGATATATAGTTGAAACTAAAGGAACTTTAAATACATTTTTTTTATTAGGATTCTGAAAAAAATGTGACGTACAGTAATCTTATACCATTTTGTACATATTTTAATTTTCTATTTGTATTTTTATATTGTTAACTTTACAACTTATAAAACTTTCATTTATTTGATTGCTATTTTTGCAACTAAATCGTTAAAGATAGTTTTTATTAGAGTGAAAACAAAGACACAATTATACATAAAAAAATAAGATGGTATTTTTATAATTGCACTACTGCCAGAATATCTAAATAAAATACAGAATAATTTTAAGTAATTCAGTAAAAAACAAGATTTTAAAATATAAAACAAGGAATTATATAAAAAATATACTGGAACTTTTAATATGCATCTTTCTATTTCTTTTGGTCACTGTATTAAATCTTTTAGGAATATATATGTATATTAAAATAGATTTTAGCATTGACTTAGATTTTACATGTATATTTAGTAAATAGTCTCATTTTCTATCAGCGATTTATATTTTTAATGATGATATTAAAAGAGTGTTATCTTATGCATTAATGTTAAAAATACAAATAAAATCTATTTGTGCATCAAACTATAAAAAGACGAATTTTATCAAAATTACCAATAAATTACCATTTTATCGTAATTTTACTGTAAGTAATTGTCAAAAATTGAATTTAATTTTACATCTATTTATAATTTCAATAGTTACTTTTTTTTTTATAAAAAATGATTAAATATCAAGGAATTAATTTTTTATCTGATTTGCGAAAAGAAATCTTCAGCAAAAATTTTTAACAGCGTTTGGATGGGTGGAAAAAAAATTCTTAAGAGTTATAAAAAGGATATAGATTGCACTGAGGTCAACTGCTGCTGGAACGCAGTCTCGAGACGTTCTGCGTCTCGCTGAACTACCGATTTAGCAGACCGGAATACAAAATGTGCTCGGAGAGGGCGGAACGTCAAAGTGATTCAACTGCGTTCGCACGACGCGAAATCTCTACAAATCATGAGAGGAATGAGGGAAGAGAAGGAGAAATCGCACCGTAAGAGTCCACGGGACCTCCTTACAGTTAGAACAGTACGAGCTAAAGGGGCTTGGCACTCATTAATCTCGAGATCTAGTCTCGTCAAAGGGGACACTGCGAGATACGCGAGGACAAAGGGCTTCCTCTGGCGCGGTATCGCCGCGCAATCTCGTCACATCGTATGCTCGCAAGGCGGTGATCGCGAAACATCGAGAAGCGGGCGGGAACCTGCGGCGTGAGATAGAATCTCGACGAGCGACCACACAATGCCAAACATATTAATTAATGTACATCGCCTCGGGAGCCGCGTGCAATGACGTGGGACCGTAGGTGGTACATTTCGAAGACAAAATGTACCATCTACAATGTCGCGGTATCTTGTAGCTAATAATCATAAAAATAACGACAACAATAGTTTTAATAGTAATATAATAATGTGCACAACTATACGTATCTCTTTACTTTTATATACATTATTCTTGTAGTTTTTTTTTCGTAACTCTAAGTAAACGGTTCCAAAGAATGTCTGTATTTTAACGTTTAAATTACGAGTATGCGCTAAAAATATAATTTTATTCCAATTACGATATAATTTTATTTTTGTTTATTGTTCGCAATTTAAGCGTCAGAATACAGACATTATTCATTGGAGACTTAAACGATTCGCGTGCTTCATACGCAACATCGTACGTGAACGTCGAAATTTAAAGTGCCACGCTCGAAAAATGGGCGTCAGCCGAACGGACGAGTTCACGCGCGCGCGCGCGGATATAATTGCGCGCACGAATATTATCTGCCCGTTTCGTCGGGGAGTAAATCGCGACTACGTTAAATGGGCCGACTAACTTCAGGGTGCGAACGCTTACGCGCATCCTCATTACGGTTTTTACTGCGGTAGTTTCTCCGAACCATTACATCGTTACACGGCCGGGAGGAAGACGGGGAAAGAGAGAGCTCGCGGCGCCTCGCAAAACGCTCTCTCGGTCGAGCGAGCCAGCGAACGCGACCGTAAACGCGGGACAAAAATATTGATAAACCGGACGGTAAGCTCGCAAGATCGCTGCATTGCATACTTTGTAGGCATCCTGCCTTCGAAGCGGTTTACGAGCGTTCGACCGATTCGTTTGAAGGAACGGCATATGAGACAGAACCGCACGCACAAAGTCTTATCAAACGATAAATTGTCGCTTAATCAACGGACACGATTAAGAAAGGGAAGAGAAGGGAGGTCTTGATATTTATTATATTTAATTCGCGCTCTGGCGAACCGCGCGTAATCTGCCGCCAAATAAGAACAGATAAAATACTAGAGTCGTTTTACGAGCGCACTTAGGCAGCGTGCGGAGGTGATCTTGATCCACCTTCCTTTTTGATTCTCCCCTCATTCTACTCTGTCCTTTCTTTTTTTTTTTTTTATCCTTTTCGTATCCTCATGCGAAATCATTTTCCTAGATCCTTTAACGAAGATGACGGTGTATTCCTACAGCAAAACAGGGGATCTCGCTCGCGGACGTTAAATTAAACCTCTCCCAACTTTCTTTCTCCTATCGTTTTCTCGTCGCGATGCGACGTACCGCCGGGATCGTTTTCTTGCGTATAATATCCTGTCATTAGTCGCCAACCGAGAAGAAACAAAAGCGCGCGCACGGCTTAGCGTTCGCCTTTATCGCAGCAGCGTTATCTGTAGCCGCTTCTACATCTCCTTCTTCGCCGTTCTGTCTTTCCTTTCCTCCTCCGTTTTTCTCCGTATTTCGTCGCGTGATAGCGCGACCAACGCGTTTTACGGCGCTTTAACGCCCCGATGCCGCCGGCGGTGCTGTACGTGCACTTGACGCCACGGAAATCTGGAAGCACGGATGTATGGTTGTATGCGCCGTGACGACGTTCAGCGGAGCAAATGATTCCGTGCTTCGGCGCCTTTCATGGTCGGCTCACGATGGTCACAGCCAATATGTTAACAAATGCAATCCTGCCACTCACTCGGCTCTAAATCTTAATCCGATGCACTCTTCAAATTTCAATATTATAGATATATCGTGATAGTCTCTTAGATATATCGAAGATCTCGCTTATTTTATGGTTGCCTTATAGTGTTAGTAATTATTGCATGAGAGAGTGATTTGAATTGCTAATGAATTCTTTCAAAAATTACCATCGTACTTTTGAGATCTCAAATTATTTTAACAATACCATTGACATTAAGTAACACAGTATTGTTATAGATAAATTTTACGTATAAGAAAATAGACCACTCTTAACATAACGCAAAATTTTCATAAACTTTACACTTTTAATGACAGAATATTCGTAATCTAGAATCTAGACTTAATAAATATAAATAACCCTATTATTAATTTAAAAGGAAAAAAGAGAATAAGTATATTTAATTAAACTTGTAGTCTAATAATTTCTCATCTGCAAAAAAACAGGATGGTCCATTTAATCAATCCATCAGGATATCTCCAAATCCTTGAAAACAAAATACTTCAGATAAAAGTTGCTCGGTTACTAGAGAGAAAAAAGACATTGGTTACCCTTGTCATAAGATCACACCAAGGTAACTAAAATATTTGAAATTGCAACTCCCATTTTTCATTTCATGTAGAGTTGATTTCTGGGTAGCGCTAAAGCTTGGCAAATCTTCCGGCGTCTTCCGGCAATATGCGTTGTAAGATTTCAATGGCGCTTCATTAAGTAAATGTCATGCCGGTATGATTAATTCGACCGATTGTATTTGCGTCAAACCGGTCGATTGATTTTTCACGCGCCTCCCGACCAAATGGAGAAACTAATTACCAACGCTGCAGCCGATAATATACATTGTCGTCCGCTTCATTGTTCTCTGGATCTATTGTAGCGACGTGGTAAAACACATCGTCGTGCCAGCCTCGCCTCTTGCTCATTCAAATCGGCGAGAGGGGCGCGTTGCGTTTCGTCGCGCGCGTTTCCATTTCGCACGTGCATAGCGTGAGAGAGAGACGTATGTGGGTGTTGCGTGATTTAAACGTCTCGGCAGCACGGCCGCGGGCGATTTTCTTGATCCGGTCGTTCGCAAATCGCCCCCGCCATTGTGCAATCGTCGCGTATTACCGTACCGTGCGTTATCGGCTTGCTGATTACTCCGCCTAATGGCGGATCATGCCAATCTCTGTCAAGCGTGTTTACCGACTTGTCGATTTATATACACCGATTCTGCAATCTGAGACGAAGCGAAGGGAAATCGGCGAGACCTCGTCGAGATATCTCTCGCTGGGATATATTGCAATATTTCTAAGAAATCCCACGTAAGAAGTAAAGAAAACATACACACAGGATATATTTAAAAAATATTTTTATTCATTGTTATTTATATAACATAGTTCTATTTATTACGACACTCAAAATACTCTTGAAATATTTTATTTAGATTTTCATTACAATTTCTATATGTCTCTACCGAGTATAAAATATGATGTACTGAATATTTTATGGAAAGCACACATACACATATTTCGGTATTAAAACTTATTTCAATTCTAGTTGAATAGTAATTCAATTATACTTTGGGGAAAATCGAGCTTACGACATTCAGGATGATTTCGATATATCCATCGCCGTGCGGGATTCTGGGTCAGAAGTTCACGAAGTGCCTGGACCTGGGTAATTCTATTCGCCGCGGAATCTCGGCGAGCGCGCCGGATATTTTTGTCAGAGGAGTATCGTACGTAGCGTGTTTGCGGCGTGCGGAGAGAATGGAGAAAGAAGACTCATTTAATTGCGATATTCCGATATGGCAGAGAATGTGCGGCCTCGCGACGCGCGATGAAACATTTTGGAATGAATAGAACGCATGGCAACGGCGATAACTAACTACGCGGCTAAGCGTGCGTGAAATTATAAGTTATTGCAAATGCGCCCATAATTTGCAGAACACATCGTTTATGTCGCTACTAATTATCGAGTTTATGGATTCCGGCTTACGATTATTTGTCGATTTCAAACGATTAACGGACGTAAAGCGAAATCGTGATCAACCGATTTATTGCTATTTCTAGAACCCGTTTGTTTGTGATTAATTCATAAGGAGGTAGTTGATTTAAAGATACGCAAGTTGATAAATGGAGTTCTCAGAACATCCAAAAAAATTTAACTTTAGGAACAATTATGATTCGAGTTTGGACCGACGAGAATAAGTCTGATTAAATTAAACAACTCTGATATTCTCAGTCACAACGGATCTTAATGCTTTAATTTTAAAATTATATTTTTTATTAGTATATTATGTTAAATTTACATTATATAGTTATACTTTTATAAGGTAATAAAGTAAAAATAATGAACTTTTAAGACTTCTCAACATCTGAGCAATACTTAATTTTTATTTTTTTTTTCCAGAATAAAATTTTAAAGAAAATTATACTTGAGGTGTATTATTATCACCCCACTTATCCACTTAAAGGTTAAACATTGTTTGTTTAATGAATAGAGGAACATTTTACTTGTAGAATTGTTTTGAGAGATTTGACGTGGAAACGCATCGGACAGGGGGTTTTAATAAATCATTATATATACACATGTGAGATTTTTAATATATAATTATCTGATTGAATTTGATGAATTTCAACGATAGGTAGCAACTACACGATCTCCACAATGAAACACAACTAAATATCACTATCATATGCGAACCGAACCTTTCACGATTCCGTGCACGATTCGCGCGGATCCTCTTCGCGACTCGTGGGCGAGATACGTAGTCGATGAGTAAAGGCAAACATTAAATCGCGCTACATTACGAACAATGCAATGTGCCCACACGATCTGAAATCTTCCGTCACCCGCCCCGAGAATTCCTCGCAGTGCGTACCAACCCACCATGCCGTGGTTTGCATTCTCGATGCCACCCGCGGTCTTTAAGCCGTTCGTAAATATCATCGCGCGCGCACCATTGTTACTGGCTTAATACCGGTGATTTGACGCAATTAAGGTACGAGATCCGTTCCCCACCATCACGATGACATTCGATCCCGATTAAATTCAATCTAAGTGCATTCGGCAGCTTAGCATACCGTCCATGCTGGGTCTTGCCGGCTTCTGACGGGTCTGCCGATCGCTAATTTATGCTCTGGTTCGACGCCGAGATCGGCTAATTGTTTTTTCTATAGCGCTTCTCCGAAGGGCCGTACGTCTTGTTGCGTGTCGACTGGCGATCACCAGTAGATTACTTGGCGGCTCACGCCCTGCGATCGGCCGATCTATCCGACGCGTAAAAACCATTCGGCCGGACAATTTGCGTGCCGCTCCCGGACGAGGACGGATTCCCGCACCTGGCATTCCGGTTCCCGTCGCGCAAACGAACGGTTGCAGAGATCGCGGCGATCGGAGATGTCATGGGCGATTTGCGTGGGCGGCGAGTCCTCGAATGAGGCTTCTTGCGGTATCATTAAGATACGGTTAATTTACGGCAGTCGTAATACGAATGTAGAACATTGTTCAGATTATCAAGCGGCTAAATTGTCGTCCCTTCGGACCTCGAACGTCTCATTACACCGCGCATAGCAATAAATCAGGACCGAGCAGCTTTTAGCCTTTTCTTTTTTTAATTTATTTCTCCCTTTAATTGCTCGAATGATGTAGACATACGATCTGTTGTCTTTATTTAACAAATCTATTCTAGTATAATATATACGCAACTAGATAAGTTAAACGAATTTACACGGTATTTATCGGAATATTTATGTAAATTTTATCAAAAGCTGGCTCAATCGTAATCTTTACAGATAAGCGGGAAGAAAAGATAATTTAAAAGCGTGATTGCATGACGATCAATGATTACTCAAGTCTTCCCCTTGTATCACCTTGGCGTCTAGAGTTCTCTCTTCTCCACCTTTTTCTCGTTTGGCATCCTGAGGAAAACTCGCGGCACGAATTTCATATACTCGATAAAATACATCGATTGAGTATCGAGTTCAATTAATCACTGTTAATTACGGACGCGGGGGTCCGGCGAACGAGGGCGATTAATGAGTAATTGATTTCGATCACGCCATTCGCCGATCGGGAAATGAGCTATATCGAAGGCGGTTGATCATAAATTTTCTTTTTCATACTGAACTCGCGTAACGTTTAAAATCAATAAGTATTAGAAATCGTAAAATTTTAATACAAATCAGATGTGTGTAGAATAAATAAATTTTTTGAGTTTGTCAATTTCTGTTACAAATAGCAAAGTAGAAAGAAAATTCTAGAAAATCCTGGGTACAATTTTAAAGTTTTACTAATATTGTTATAATTTGTATTATATATTTATAAAATATATTTTCTACAATTCTTTTAAAAGACAACGATGTGCGTCGCTTTATGGAATTTCTGAAGAAATACATTCTAAAAGTAGACGTCCAAATGTAGAAATTTATCACGTTTAGGATCCAGTTAACTCGTTCGACTTCGTTACTTGATTTCGTTGACAAGCGTATAATTAGTGAGTTTTAATTTTTTGATCAAATCGAGCTCCACCGGTGTCTCATGTGTCCCGCGGTATAGATGATACCAGCTGCGATTAGGCGTATCCGGTATGCCTCCTGTCAGATAGACTAATCTGTGGTCAACCAACTCCGAAGCACACGTGCTGCTCTTACTACCTGCTCGATTAACGATTGCTTGGCTCACCTGACTCGCCAGTAATTCAAATTCGAAGGAGGCCGAAAGAGCGTATATAAATGCTCGCTGTGTTGCATTGCGTTGCGTGCCGGGTTATTCATAAACACGAAAGTATAAATTCACTTCATTCCTTTCCTCTCGTTATTTGAACAGGACTATATTCGTTTGTTGCAAGACGAAACGGAATGCAACAGTTATAAAATCAGCTCTGATTTCATTCAAAAATTACGTGGATAAGTTTGCTGATTAGTCCTTTGCGATCATTCGTGCGACATTCAATTATAGATTTACGGATTTTTATAAAGCGATGGCGTTTAAAAAAAAATTTTTTTTTTAATGAATTTTAAATTGCATTTGTGAAACTGTCAGTTAGAAGTATTTAAATAAATTACAGTGCTTCGATTTTGGTAAATCTAGTTGTTAATTATATATATATATATACTCGTATATAGAAAGAACACAAAAATATTTACTTTATTTAAGAAGAAGCTATTTTTGTGAACGACAAATTTTCTTCTCGAAATATAAACGTAAAGAGGTAGAATTATAACAAAAATTTATATAAAATTACGTCAGTTATGATGAAATTCTCAATTGAATCGTGCAAAAGTACGTAATACTAGAGTATAATGCAGTATAATGTTAAGACCGTATTCCCATCAGAATAATAATCGCAGTTTTTACGCCTGAGTTGATCGTAGTCACTGGGATCTGCAACAAAACGGCAGACAGGCCTTTAATTAATTAACGACGGGTTTCACCTTGAGACGTTGAGTTCAAACGAGGATGCGTTGATCGACGGTCGATTTCGCCGATCGATAAGGGAGCGTCGCGGACGTCGCGGAAAACGCTGAGTTGTGATTACATTGTTTGGAGCTGAATAGAGCCGTCCGCGTACGGATACGCAACACCATTGTAGGCACTCGGAGAACCTGCTGGTTCCGCAGTCTCGTACCTCTCTCTTCCCTCCCCCCCCCTTTCTTCTCTCCTCTTTCTCTCTTCCTCTTCTCCCCCCTCCACCTCTACGCGTGTGTTGGATTTATACTTTATATAAATACAAGATCGGTAACCCGATGGTTACCGGTTTCACGTACCGGAAGGTGCTCTCTTCGAGATAGCTCTTCTCTCAGCTGCGTCTTGATTAAAAATTATGTCATTGAATTGCGATGAACCGTGCACTAACTATATAAAACGGAGATTCTACGCGGCGACGTGTGATTATTTACAGTTAGTCGCGCTAAGAGGTGGTAGTTTCACAGCGACGGCCTCAGCTGTAAAAGAAACGTACATTCGGCCAAGATTCGCAGCCTCTCGCGTCTGTCATAATTACGATTTATTTTAAAATCAATTAAATGGTGGTGCGAGCATCGGCAAAAAAATTACCGGTTGTCACCGGTACGTTCACGTCACGTTAATCTCTTCGGTAAGCCCGAGTGTAGCGCATCACTTGCACCTCGTTACAATCGAAAAAGAGCGATCAAGAGCCGATCGGAACGTCCGTCGATTTAAGTGACGTTCTTGACAACTCTCCGAAATTATATAGCGCGTGCGCGAGAGTATGAAGAGCCCGGAAGACCGAAAAGAACCTTTGTTTCGCGATGCCGCTTTAATATCTGTGCGAAGCTGATCACGTGAGAGATCGCAAGCGCACGCAATACTGTCACAACTTCAGTCTTTTATGCAAAAATCCTACATTTTTGTTCTTAGATTAACCAAGTTTATATCTCAAAACATATCTAATTAAAATTATAGATTTGTTTATTATTTACAATATAAGAATATTATTTCTTTACTTCAAAAGTGACAAAAACACTTTAAAAATATAATTGTCGAGTTATTGCCATGAGTTAAGTAAAGATCAAAAGTGAACTAATTTAACTTCATAAAAGAATCATCACAACTCAAAAAGGGTATTCTTAGATAAAATCATGAAAATTGTCGCAACTGAAGAGAGAGGTTTTTAACAGTTGAGAAATAAAAATGGCAAGAGACATTTAAAAAGAATTTTTTTCTTTTCCTGGGAAACTTAATTGTTTAAGTTAAAATTGCTTAATTTTTGAAATTATATTTCTTCTATAATTACGTTTAACGCGTAGAAGATAACTGTTTTATTTTTTATTTGTACGTTTCAGAAATAGCAATGAGAATATTTTAAGTGTGTGTGTGTGTATATACATTGATCTTTATTTATACGCGCAGAGATCTTCTGACAAAGTATCCGAAGAGATATCCAAATGTTCTGCCATAATGCCATCTTGCTATGCATACGGTTACTCATAATGCGTATAGATTATCGCGATGGGATTAATCGGAGACACTAATACGAGCGATCGACGGACGAAAGGGATAATTAAAATTCGTGTTGCGATTTCGACGAAAAACAGAGCGGTTAATGCTATCAATGTCTCGATATCGACCGCGCAGGACCCCGCTAATTAGTGATGCAAATGCGAGTTGCAGCGTTGCGACTTGCAACAGGCGATACGACCGCTGTGGATACAACCAGTCTGCTCTTAAGATGCCACAAAAACCGTATCCGTATAGCGTGTCTATTAAACGCACGTCGCAGGTGTAACGTCAAAGCTCTTCCGCTAACCCGCCGTATTTACAACTCGTCACGCTTTTGCGGGGCTTGCATTCTACCCGCATTTCGACCTTATCTTAAGGTTAATTAAAGCAGAGTTAATTGAAAGACTGCAGAAAAATATCGATATCATTGAAAGGTCTTACTTGACAAAATAAGACACTTTTAAAAATAATCCTCTCTCTATTTAGTACAAATAATATAAATATAGTTTAGTTTATATAATTAGAAAAATAAATTCGAGTAAGAATGTAATCAATACTCTATCTTTATAACGTTCTATTGCGATGTTTTATTATTTTGTATTACGAACAGTTTTATAAGCCATAATTAATAAACATAACTCTAAAATTTCATGATACACACTGTGCATGTGTCACATGTGTTAAAATTAGTGTAATAATTTCAATCAAAGGATAACAAGAATTTTTTTCTTTTAAATTACGCAAATGACTCAATGAAAATGTAATACTACCGCTTTCTAGCCCGCAGCATTAACATTATATCCAGATCCGCGTTTCCAGTCGAAATATCAATCATTGGAAACATTCACGACACCAATAAACTCAAAACTTGTGGCTTTGCCGGTTACGACTTTTTCCAACAGAGGTGTGACATGATGGACGAGGAACGAATTTCACAATGGATAATTATACGACGTAAAAGCGGGCAATAAACTCGCTCTCGCGTTAACGACGACTAGTCGACTGAGGTGACATACCGAGTTGAAACCAGAATTATTCATATTCCATATATTCGCGGTCGCGATTCTCTTGTTTGATTCTCTCGCTTTGAAATTTTCATCCGGATTGAAAAGCGAAAATCTGGGTTGCACCCTACACCTACGACTTCCGGTTTCAGATTTGCAGGACCGAGTTCGAGATGCTCGTAAATTACGAACTTACGTGCTTGAAATATTTTCCTCGCGCGACTATATCATACGTACCACCGAGATCATTATCGGTAAATACACTATTAGCGCCGCTTGGGTCTGGACCGGCTTGGCCGGGGGTAAAAGAGCCATGTACCAATCTAGACTCATAAAACTGGCCGAGTGTCCGGTAATAATGTGCGAACGCGCTATCCATCAGCCGGGACAAAACAGTTAAGCGGCTATACTCCAGAGCGACCGCGGTAATGAACGCCGATCGGCCAAGGCAAAAGAAATCTGGCAGAACACGCATTAAATCTTTCACTGCGTATCAGAGAGGAGCAATGATACTAATTCGTACTTGTACATTTCACAGTTGATCAGCCACTGTCATCCTTATTATAACCGTAATAGACCTACTACTTTTGGATCTTCTTTTTTACTCGACAGTCTACGCTGGAAAAAAAATTTGATTGGAAATGGACAATTAGAAATTTCTAAAACAGGAAATCAGAATTTCCTAATTGAATTTATTATAATTCTATATTAAGATAATATCAGAATTTTGATTAATACAATATGATTAGAATTTTATGATTCGTCTTTTTACGATATTTATTTACGATGTAATGAAGACACCTAATTGATATAATGCATATCCCTTCGTATTTCTAGCATTGATCGATCTGAACGTCAGAATAATTTTTAAAGAGAGAATTTGAAGAAATTGTCAAGCATCCTTAAGAAACGAGTATCGATGTGGAAATCTCGATGGAAATTATGTGATTAGATGCGTGTATGTCCATCACATAATGGTAGTACCGTCTCGCACAATGTAAGACAGACGATTAGGAGAGCGCTGGTAGATGATGCGGCATATACTTGCCCACTAGTTAAGTACGGGAGCTGTATTGCGATCGATCGTTAATAACACTTCGGACTATAATTGGATGCCAGGATCGCCACCTGCTGTTTCCATATCGTCGATGTAGCCTAATTTGAGTACCCGGTAGTTATCAACGCTGCGAATCGCACGAATTAAAATCTCTCTCGTGTGGTCCGGATATATTAGCTGTGGAGATAGCGGTGCAATTAAATTCCTCGATCGTTGACATGGACTAGAGCAGCGTTCATGCCTCTCGCAGTTTCTTGTTGTATTTTCTCAGATTCTTCTTTTTTCTTGCTTTCGTAGACGCGGAGAAACATAAAACGGTATAATCTTCTACGTAAATGACCTCTTGTCTAAAAACTGAGATTATTATTTTAATTAAGTCAATAATTAAATCATGTAATTATAATAATTAATATTTTATATTATAAATACAAAAATTCACCTAATCTTGCGAGTCTACATCTGCAAAACTTAATTCTAAGAAGTTTGGCTGATAATAATTATATGAAATTTTCGCATATTTTAGGAAAATTTCAGTGAAATACATTTCTTTCAATTATATTTTATTATACATTTAGTAAATTGTTGAAATCACTTTTCAAATTTTATCTCAATTTATTGAAGAAAACATACATTTTTAAAAAATAAAAACAGTAAATAAAAATTGAAGTAAAATTAGCTTCTTGTCAAACGTAAGAATAAACTTACAAAATAGATAAGAAGAAGAGCTATCTTATTACAAAAAGATTAAATTATTTTCGTCTTCCGGAATAAAACTACTCACGAGTAGTTCAAAAGAGTAATCAAGTTCATCCTTTATTTTTGCTAAGAGCGTTAAGTGCTTGGCGAGCACTACGTTGCATGTACATTCGGGCAAACTTCTTGCACGCACCGATGTAAGTCACGATATGAGTTAAGTCAGAGATGTCCGCGGGCGTAGCCTCTGTGGGCTATAGCTCCTAATCTAGGAGCGTCGACATTGCTGTCGGTGGTAGCATAAATCTACCTTAATGATATTACCGCGTAATGCTGGGGTGACGCTATCTCGGCCGGTCAGTGTACGTGAGAACTCACTGACACCTCGGCATCCGGTGTTTCACGAGCAATCGCGCGCAAAGAAGAGATGGTATCGCCGAGGTTTTCTCTCCGGATCTCTTCCTGTCCGTCCGACACGTCATTTAGGTGGAACCACGCAGCGACGAGTGGCTGGAAACTCTGTTCGGGACACGATGGTTACGCCTGCCAACGACCGCGAGTAACTTCTATTCTCCGTGCTGTCTCGTTATTTCTTGGCAAAATGAGAAGATTGCCCCCAAAAAAATCCGCCATGAATTTATTATTACTACTTAAATTTTTTGCGCGAGATTATTTTATAAAATAATGTATTCTCGACGTTTACGCAGTTTTATATAACTCAAAAGATACATTATAACTGTACAATGCTTTATAATTCCGTTAATTAGTAATACTAACATTTTATTCAGAGATATTCTGTGCTTTCGTACGAAATTATCATTGCATGTAAATGTCTTGTCGGAAGTTGATGTCGCATTGAATCAATTAGCATTTTTGAATAGTATTTTTAGATTCAATATGTTTTTACATCGAAATTAATACTCTGGAAGGACCACCAAAGAGAGTTTTGCTTATGAACGGAAGAACGGCGAACGGTTCTCCAGCTATAGAAGGATCTTAGGATAGAAAGAGTCACCGTTAGAATCGCATTAGTATCGCTTGATAGATCCCGGTATTAGCGTCGCGTCGACCTCCGGGGGAGAGTCCTGTCGGAGAATAGGGAGCAGTTAGATCGCAGCATTGTGACTGCAGGACATCTAAACGGTACCGGGAATAGACAGATGTCTTTCTTTCTCGCTCCGTGTCGCCTTCACTTCCTTGCGCGAGACCGGTAAATGCTACTAATCACTTCTCGATCCTTTCTAACCTGCCTCGACCCCGTCGCGACAAGAGTTATAGCAGTCGGCTTCATTTGAACTATCTCCACCAGGACCTCGAGCCACGTGAAAATCCTTCGCACCTGAAAATCGTGTCAATGCAACGAGACTTTGTGATTTCGCTTTTCGAAGAAGAGAAAGCACCGGTTGTCGTCCCTCGATTCAAGTCTAGAAGTAATTGGCTGGATTTTCACAATTCTAGAATTGTATAGCAGCGGATGAGGAAGAAATAATCGGATTAATTGAAATAAGTGCCAAAGCGATTGATGATACAATAGTTTATATAATCAGTCAGTGTAAAGGAAACATATAAAATTTGTAAAAAGTCGAAGACTACAAGACAAAGTTCGCTGTCGACGTACATTTCGGAGCACTATAATTTATCGTCAAAATAAAACAAAATCTAGATTCGTCAGAGTTATCCCCTCGTCATTGATTGATAACCACCGTGTCGAACAATTAATCCTTTGCAGTCCCGATTAAAAGGTTATAAAATTTGCTTCCTATTCCAAATTGAATTGTACGAAATAATATACAATAATAAAATATAATAATTAATTTTTCCATGTATATACCTCTGATAAAAAAAATTTCAATTTTGCATAAAAATTTCAATTGTCAATTTTACGTGGACGATATACGACTGCGAAGGATTAAGATCCGCAGTATCTTTTCGTGTGTAGATGTTTATTGTTGATCGCGATTTTGGTCGTCAATCATTTCCTTGTCGCTGCTACTCGATCGGCTGCGCGTCTGACTTCGATCCCGACTACGACTCTGATGTCTGGACGGCGTCTGGTTGTTGTTGATACCCTTCTTATACAAATAAGTCATGTCCTTTCGGAGATTCTCCACCGGGGAATTTCGCAAGGTGTCTTCCGTGCGCTTCCTGGACGTGGCGCACTTGCACCTGGCTGCTGCGAGGGACCTCGTTCGAGGAAGCGAAGAGCTGCCCCCTCTGCTCCTTGAGCTTCTGCTTCTCCTCCTTCCCCTTCCCCTCCTCCTTCCCCTACCCCTACCTCTGCCCCTGCCCCTGCCCCTCCTCCTGCGACCTCGGCGACTTGGTCTCGCTCTTCGCGATACTCCACGGCCACGTCGTCGCCTTCTTCGCCTTCTTCGTCTCCTGCCTTGCTCCAAGGGCGCCACGGTATGCGCTTTGTACATCATTTCAGGATCCGTATTCAGGCTGTAATAACCACGGTCCCTCTTCAGGATACCGTAGTCCAAGCCGCGTTTCAAGGCAGCGTATATCTGCGAAAAGAAAAAAAGCGTTTCTTGTATAACTATCACACATCTTGTATGATTAACAAACGCTTTTTTACCGAGTTTGTTAACTTAGGGTTTTCAGTAAAATTTTCCGAAATTTGAGTAATATGATGCAATGATATATGATCCGAAAATTTTAAATGATCCTTTAAAATATAGAAAAATAAAATTTAAATATCAGTGTATATTATTATTATATATATTAATTACTTCTATGGTGAGAATAAGAAATTAATATATTGACATTATACGTTGCTTCTTGTACAAAAAAAAATGAATAATACTGATAAAGCAAACTGTTAATTACCTGTTTTTGTATGTTCGAGTCCGATCCCGTATATTGAGATTTAATGTAACTCATGATTTCCTTTGACGTGGAACCACGAATTTCCCGCAGATTGCGTATAGCGGAGGCCACCAGGGCTGACATCTTTGGCTTCGTCATATTTCACCCTCTTTTGCCTCTTCTCTCCTTCGAAGATATTCCAGGATCGTAATGCCGTTATGTGTCGTCTCATGAGCAGATCTCGTCAGAATTTTAGAGGCCACATACGAAGAACTCGGAGAGGTCGAAGGTCGCACGAAGATCGTTGTCGACGTTAATCTGAGCGATCGGTTTATCATCTGGCGCAGGATGATTTCTAAATAGTCGTGGTGATTTCTTTGCGACTTTCCGAAATGTGCGACGACGTTAAGATAACTTGGACTCGGTGAACACTTGGAGTCGGCACATTTAAGCCGGTGTGCTTAAATAATCACTAAGAAGATTTAATAACCGATAAAAATCGGTTATATTGAGATGCCGAATATGATTTTGGGAAGAGAGGATGAAATGTGTTGCTCGTCAATGGCCTGTCCGGAGATAACTGAGCTGTTGTTATTGATGCGCTATTTTGTTTGACACGCGTTGCTAAGAAGAAGTCATGGAATCTAGATTTGGGTTGCTTCAAAAATTGAAGATCTCTCGGTGATGCCGAAATTTTATTCAAATCACAATCGAATATGACGTTATGGAAATAATTTGTAACATAAATTCGAATTTAGAGAGATTAATATTAACATAAGAAAAGCAGATATTAGTATGCATGAGACGCATTTATTTTTTTTATTTTTTACATCTTTCGCAATTTCTTTTCATTCAGCCGACACGAGATTACAATATATAATATATACCAATTTTGACATTGTATAATTCAGTTATATTAATAATTACGACATATATATTAATAATATTAGCATCGAAAGAGTATAAAATAAATTGTGTGTATCGATTGTAATAACAAGGAATAAGAAGTCTTGCGCGGTAAATTATGCGACTGCCGACGTTGATCATTGAATAGCCTCGTTTCTTGCTCTTCATCGCTCATTTCATATTCCTCGGGCGCGCGGTATCCTTTTTTATATTTCCCGCATAATTAGCATCGTCGTCGCGCGTGCATTGCGATACTGGTAACACATAAGTACCACCGGCGGAGTAAATATCGTGCGTCACGTAACCGAGATGCACCACTCCCATTGAAAGCGCTTTAATTAATACGCTCGTTTTAACACTCATATAACATCTCGGACGCATGCACGCATAATTAAGAAAAAAATAAGCGACTCCATCGATTAGCGGCCAGTAATGTGTCGGACCGATGATCCGCACGCGACTTCTCGATCGATAGTAACTTATAATTTCTATCCGAGCATTTATCATCGCGATGAATGTAATATAAGTAATATTAATGACAACAAAACGTTTGCGGTTGCTCAAGATAAAGAGCGCGGAACTGTGTGCCTCGCTCGTTGAATGCAAATGCGTCTCGGCCTGCAACACCTCGTGTATCTTGGAATCATGGCGGCGGGCAGCGTATACGCGCAACATTGTGACTGTATAAATCTAATGGAGGTTCGGGGTCATCACATCGGGGTTCACTTGGGCTTTGTATATGAAATTGCGCTACCGCGTACGGTAGCTTGCGGTAATATGACGACGACGACGACGACGGGGGTTCGCGCGAGAGTTTCTCTCTTTCTCCGCTCGTCTCCGCGCGACTCGAATCGTCTCATTATCCGTCCTTAACGGTGCCGTCGCGCCGGCAGAAAAGAAGCCACGATTCCAAGTCGCTGCGAAGAGCGCGCGCGGAACGCGTGTATCCCCGGACGAGACACGACTTGCCACCTCGTCCAGTAATTGGACAGTCGTATGGGGATAGCCGCGGTTTACAGGAATAACGCGGCAATTTAGCCGGCCGCTTAAAGTCGCTATATACGCGTTCGCTCGCGCCGACGATTTCGTTCGTTAATCAGCACCAGGTGTCGCGAAATACCGTCTCTCTTCGAATGCGCACCTGCTTGTAAATGCCTACGTCTATACTCCAATAATTATTTATCAACGTCGCATTGAGAGCGGGGGCACGACAAGTCGGCGGCGTCCCGACCGCTTCGGCATTCGGGCGTTTTTATTATTCATCGATCGTGGCGACGACGGCGCGCTTAGATCTTCTCGTTTCTATCCGCGCAGTATTTCTTCCTCGCGACGACGAGCGCGTTAAAACGATCGCGCAAGTGCGCCGGTGTATTTCCGTAATTAAATTCAATCGACGTGAGCGCGTAATCAGCGATATATTATCCGCGACGGCAAAGGCGGTGGCTTTACTCCGTATAGTACACGTCGTAGATTGAATTTACATCAGTGTTGCTTCTGGAAGTCAAACTTTGTCCCGCCTGATTACATCTGTTCCAACTATTCGGATCTCGCGGCGCGCGCGTTCGCCGTATGCCGATGTCGAGAGATATTGCTTCGTCGCCGCCGCGCCGGCTTCTCGTGTCGTAAAGGGCGAGCATCGACAAAACCGAACCTCAAGGAACTCTAGGAACGTGACTTCGTAACTCGGCGGCGCGACAAGAGCGAATGAACCAGCGCTCTGTTCCAAGACACACTGTTATCCTTCGTCGTCCCGTCGAGACCGGGACTCCAACCGGGCGACAGGACCCTAACAAATGTCGGGTCAGGATAATTGCGTGCGGAATTCGCCGCTCCCACGACGAGCGTTGCTGTCCCTAACGCTGCGGGAGGACGACGAGCGACGCAATCCGGGCACGGTTCCTCGTGCTTCTGATGCCGACGGAACCACAACGGTTCCACGCTTCATACGTTTATCATACGAGCGTGTACACGTTATATATATGTATGTGTGGGGGAGCCATCACCTCCCTCGCCACGGGATGTCCGGCCGGACAGAATGTGGCGAACCGAGCGTGACGATTGCCCACCGAGGCATTTTTACACCTACGCTCGCTCTTTCCAGGAATCCATCGATCCCAATCCTCCACACCTTGCGGCGTCTAATCACCGTGACTTCGCCAGCGTATTTTCTTCTAAAACAATGCCGAGGCTTCCCGGAGCGCGTATGCGTGATTTTACTCGACATAGTCCACTTCTTGTTGCTTGGAAAGTCGTTAGGATGTTGCGAGAAGAACGCCGGACCGCTCACAAGAAGGTTAAGCTCCGCTGATCATCACCACAGATCTTGCGCCTTTTACGATCGCAATGGTCTATTACGAAGAATACTTCGATGAATCTTTATTGAACTATAGAATGTCTGGTTTCCGTTATACTTGTCATCATCTTATTTCTTTACGTATATTACGTGATATCATTTAGGTCAAACTATAAATAATAATTTTACATGGAAAGAACAATTTTGTTGAAGTGTATCTAAAAATTTATAGCTAGATTTGAATATAATTTTGATGAATTATCAAAATAATTATATAGGACGCTCAATGTAATTGCTATAGACTATTAAAATTTGTTGTAGCATTGCTCATTATGCTGAGGTATTCTATATAATATTTTTTTATAGTCCAAAATTATTTTCGCATCTAACTAAATTTTTTAATATTTTAGCAAAATTGTTCTTTTCATTTATAAATTATTTAACTATTTATGACAACTTCTTGTTTCCTTAAACATTCACAGCTCGAGAAATATTAATACGACACTTCAATTAAAGAAAAATCAAGATTGCTTATCCATCCTACAGTATCTGTCGTTAAAATTGAAAGACACTTTTAATACATCCTGTGTAGAAATTCTACATTCTTTTTTAACTTAACCGCGTAGGGTTAATTGCTACTTGCAGAGATCAAAGGACCCGAGGCTGCGACAACAATCTTAGAGGTGTCATGGTTCGAGGACAGCGGTTCGATTGCGCTTCGAAATATCCCCGGAGGACGCTTATTAAATGACAGTAGAGTCCGTTGTGTGGAAAGACACAACCCTCACGACACCGGTGTCGTTCGGTCGACCAATCGACGTGTCGATCGGCACATTGAGCACCGTGCACCGCGATGATTGCGATTGGCCGATCGGGCACCTTTCTGCCTTCCGTAACCGACAGTCGCACAAGTCGAACGTGTTATTCGCTTTGCATACTTGACCGGCGGCGCCCGACGCGGTTCATTATCCATCGTAAACGTGTTTTTTTTTTTTTTTTACCGCAGATCGCCATTTTGGATTAATTATCGGCCGACTTGTGCGCGTCACATTAGCGTTTTCCCCCGTGGCGCAATATACAAATTATTTCATCGACCAATCATCGAATGCACGTTCCCAGCAGTGGTACGATCGCGCGTATGAATATTACGAGCGTAATAAATAATTGGTGTTCTCAGAACGGAGAGATCGAGACGCGTTGACAATTTTATTATCATAATTTGTCCCGTTCGCGAGCATCTATCAGCGTGACGGTGTGGCAACCGCAGGTTTTAATTATTGCCGCGTGGAGATATAATCTTTCCGATTATATGCCGCTCGCGCCGCTTAAGCTTTAGAAAGTGTTATCCACAGGTACTCATTAACGGCATAATTTTTCGTACTTGTCGGATATGGCCTTTTTCTGCGTAATAATATAATTCAATGAGGGTATTGCTTTCACAGAAAGTGAGAACTTAACTTAATTATGAGATCAGGTCAATTCATTTTTAATCATATGTTATGTATTTTCCGCATAACTTGAATAAAGTATTCTAAACCTTGTGTCTATTAGAAATTGCTTAGAGATATCGGACCGAGAAAGAATTAACAAATCACATTTGAACAATTCGGTCGCATGATCGATGCCGATGGTCAATTATTTTTCCGTCTATCTGTAATCGATTTCTAGCAATTTTTTTTCTTCAGATCCATTGATAAATTGCAGTACGTAAGAACAAACTGCACGTTATAATGAAACTAACAAAATCAGAAACAATGTAAAATTGGATTGAAGTACAAATTAAAATCCAGAATATAAATGTAGGGGAAAATTTACAAAAGACATGATTACAGCTCCATAAATGTGCATCAGTCTGAACAAAGGATCAAATAATCAAAGAAAAATAACAATACAATACATCTGGTTCGTTTTCAAATTATTCTTTCATAATTAGGGTCTTTGATGTTCCAGCGTGCTGCGTTAGGATTAGGTGCATCGCATTGCACGCGAAGAAACGGTTGATCAGCCGAAATAGTCCCCCTTTCCCCTTCCTTTTCTTCTTCTTTCGTCCACTCGCTCATTCTCGCGTGCCGGATTTTCGGTTCGCGATGGGTTCGTGCCGGAAAGGTGAATTAACGGGCCAATGAGAACGGGCGCAGTTAATAAACCAGACATATTAAACGATTATATTAACGCAACCGTCGCCGGAGATTAATGCACTCGCGGTTCTCGAACGTCTCACTCCTCGCAAGCGCGCACCGAGGAAAGGTAGGAGCCGACAAGAAATATGATCTACACGGTGTGGGCACCATTGCGCTGCGGTAGCCTTAAGATAATTACGACCGTATGATTTTTGCGTATCGAAAGGCTATAGTTCGGGCGACAAGTCGGTCGACTCAAAAGCGGCGCATAATAAAAGGGATTTTTTTACTATCACTTTAATTAAGGCGAAACGCATCGCAGAGACAACTGTAACAAATGTTGCAAAACTATGAAATTATTCGAGAGATTATCATATGGTATAGACGATTATACCGTTAAATGTAGATTAATTTAAAAAATAGACTACATCCATAAAATGAATTATTTGCTTCGATTAATAACCAGAGTTCTTTAAAATAATTTATTTAAATTTTTTAATGCTTGTTATATTATGCTTGTATATATCAATTATCAACTTATATTTAGCATCTTCTAAATATTTGTGATTATAAGTAACAGTTTCTTTTCAACATAAATTCTATTCCGTTGCATCAAATTCTTTTATTCAAGATTCGATAAAAAATTATTTGTAACTACGATAATTGATAGTAATTTTCACGGAAAAAGACGTTAAAAGCGATCGAAGAGTCTTCATGTTCTCGTGAGAAATTTAAACCGAGTATACACGAAGCAGACGCAAAAAGGAGAAAGAAGGGAGGACGGAGGCTGCGAGAGGGAACGTTTGATTACATGAGAGCAGGTGGACTAGAAGAGGCGAGAACACGAAGCTGCTCGACTAAGGTAGCGACGTAGGTTTTCTTGGCCCACCCGCACCTACCACTCGTCTCGATGTCACGTGTTTATAAATAGTGCATCAACGTAATGCCCGGCGGCTGTAACTACGGCGAAAGATTTACGAACACCGTGTCTTGAGTAGCGGGCAGGCAACGTTCCCGAGAGAAACGAGACGTTCTCTGAACGCGGAAAGGAATTCGGCGAGAGATGTAATAACGAGGTTGAGCGACTCGCGCCTGGTTAGGCGTTACCAATGATTCCTGAAATGTTCCGTCTGGCTAGATCGTCATATTATCTGGAGCGGTCGCGTTTACAACATTGTTACGAGTAAGAAACATGATGGAAGATTTTGTTCCGTATTAACATCGAATTTCGTCAAAGTTAAATTACAATTTTTTTATTTCATTCTCTTGAAAGTTGACTGTAGATATTTATTTTAGTAATTTGTTCAACAAAGCTGCAATCCAACTTGTTAAAGAATTCGATAACTCATATGATATATTGAAACATAAAATTAATTACTAATATAATATTAATTAAAAAATATGATGCATCTCCAAATATCTAAGTTACGATAAAAGTGGCTCAACTCGATCTAACGACTTTGGAATCGCGAAAGTCCAAAAATTGTAAAGGTTCGACAACAACGTAACGACGTATGTTTCACGGACTATGGTTTTCTCGAATATGTGCTAACTATTTCGGCTATTTGCGACGTTCACTTTTGTCGGACGTGCTCCCTAGTGTCTAATGTCGTGCAATGTGAGCAAAGTGTTCGTGATCTCAGTAGAAATCCACGTCCGTGGTCTAGTCATCATCGTCGGAATTCGTAGCTCGACGGCGCCGATCGTCTCCAATTAGTCGCGCGCTTACAAATCGCGCGGTCCGAAGATAATTAATAATACGTAAAAACATCGCCGTTGTCGACAATGCAGAACGGATTGCGTACCGGCGATAGCGATCTAAATTTAGTTTCCATGCCCTCGGTGACTTAGGGAATCGGACACAGTATCGACCGTAGTCGAGAATACCGTCGGAAATGTCGGAATTCTAAAGCACAGCTAATTTCCTTAAAATTATTTATATGTACGTTAAAATGGATAAAATATACTAAAATAACATAGAAAATGCTGAAGATGTATAGCCAGTTTAAAAGGAAAGGATTGCAATCTTTTCAAAACAATAAATAAGTTGAGAATTAGTGCAGTACACACAATGCGCATTTATTATTATTTATAAAAACATTTTAATTGGCGCGAAGATGGCGTTACAATACAAAAGGGAATGTTTCATTGATTAAACTTTACACCAACAATTTCAGTTTAGTCGAAACGTTTCCTTTTGTATTATAATACGTATACCATCTTTGCGCCCCAATTAAAGTGTTTTTATAAATAACATGCGCATTGCGTATCTGATTCCCATTAACCTAGTATATTACTTGTTGTTTTGAATTATTAGGAATCAAGATTTATTTATCATCTAGGCTTCTATCAAATAATACAATTTAATTTTTTTAAACGCTGTATTAGAATTAAACACAAAATATTAGAATATTTATCTTGAGATATATATATATATATATATAACACACACGATTGATTTTATAATATATCGAAGTATACAAAGATGCATTTATTTCGAATACATTCACGATATAATTTTTACTTACACGTATCATGCAAGGTCACGTTTGTCATACTTGTGTCTCGTAGTGTCATTAGTTGAAGTTAATGATGTTGATTTAAGAAGAAACATAAATATATTTTTTCTTATAACACGATTAATCGTCTATTTTAACGACTTCTAAGATCTTACTCTGCACAATGTTAGCAGGTACTTAAATCTGACGAATACGTCAAATGCAAAAAATCTCTATCGTGTAAAATGGCGCAGACGTATAAACAATCAAATTTAGAGGAACGTTGCATTGAAGCTGAGAAAGTGTAGCACGTTAACGCACATTTTCTTTTAACGAATTATATGTGTTAAAGATCCTGTAAGACCTATTAAACATATAAATTCTGAATTTTAAATTATTTTTTCTTAGTAAAAACTTTATAGGAATTACAATATAAAAAGAAAATGATTAAAAACTATAAAGATTATTATTACAATTTTTTTTACATTAAATATTTTGATGTTTTAAAAATTTTGATTAAAATAATTTTGTAGAAAGAGAGAGAGAGAGATCGATTTGATTATATATACTTACATCTTTCATATTAAATAATATAATATTAAATAGCATCCATCAAGTACTTACTTATAATTAATAATTAAAACTTCATCATTTAAGATAATTATTTTCTAGTTCATTCGATAGTATAAATAGATGCGAATTGTAGGTTGAAGATAGAAAAGGTAGAAAACGATTGCTAATTCTGAGATTCTGCTTGGTTTTTCTGCGAAATTACAATCATTTTCCATCATAGAGACGGAACACTTGTGAAAGTTTTAATAAGTCTCGAGATTAAATCACGGAAAAGGTTAAAAGTACTTGATCGTCTGTCCAATAATCTCGCAATCTATTTTACTTATGATCGATGGGACGCTTTAACTCGGCGAAACGCCATTTCTCGCAAACGAGGGCGACTGAAGAGCCGCTTAAAGCGGACGCGACGATCTCCTTCCGTAGTCACTAAATCATGCGATTCTAAGCTCACAGATGCAAGTTTATAAATGTATCTCCCACGCCCTCCACTGTCTGGCCGGATTTCTCTTTTTGTACTCTTTCCAACACCCGCTCTCGTCTAGTGATGTCTTTCGCTTTCTCGATTCTCTATATATTACATGCGAATGTTTTGAAAGGGAAGATTAATCTGCGTTTTCCTGGACACGTACGTCGTGATATTTACACTACTGGAGAAGTCACGTGTGAAAAAAATACTTTTTAAAATGCAAGTCTGAAGATTTGCTATAAAAAAAGGAAAATATATTTTTTGTTAAACAGAATAAATGTAAAAAATTAGAATATTGTCTCGATTACTACAGAAAACATAACTCAGTCTTTTTTCTTTATACTTAAATGTGAAAAGTTTATTTCTGCAAATTTTTATTTTTTTTATACATGATTTTTTTATATTAAATTTTTTAAATATGATTTGGTATTACCATGAATTCGAATGACGATATTTATTGTTTTATCGAAATCAGTTGTAAATATTATTAAAAAAATACATAAATGTTAAATGTTAACATGAATAATACAAATAATAATAAAATTAAAATAAAATGTAAATAAATTAGATACAATATCACGTTGAATCATGCAATCAGAAAATACATACTTCTACGACTCGAGCAAGTAAATTGATCAACGTCAAGTTTCAAGCGTAATAAAGATTTAACGTCAGTTTAATTTGACGTGCTATCCCTTCACTCTGAAAAGACAATTAGAATACGCGGTCGAGCGATGGTGTCAGTTAATGAAATGATAATCGATGTGCTTAAGGGGAATAATTACTAGCGGTGTAGTTATCGTAGCTGCGTTCTCTGCCATCGTCGGAGAAGATTCACTACGTTAAGAGATGACAACCGGCTCTCAAGCCCGCAAACGTTGTCGATCAGTTAATGACATTTATGACAGCCGACTCTAAGGGATACTAGAGAAACGCGTTCTCTTCGTCGCGTCAAGAGCGTGTTAAAGTGGCTTGTGAAAAACGTCCCCCGAGAGTTCAAAATGAATTAACTACACCTGGGAAAGAGAAAGAGAGCCTGATCTCTTATGACTACCTTGAGTTTGTCTATCGTTTTTATTAATTATTATGTTTTATTAATTTTAATTGCGCACGTAGAACAAGAGTTTACACCAGCAAAGCAGGTATTCTGAATTTTTTGGTTTTAGCTGCACGACTCTTTTGCGAAAAGCGCTTTTAAGACGTATATATAAAGGTGATCCTTCACGACCAATAATATTGTTAGTATTAACAGATACTGACATTATTACTGATCATCCATATATGTAGTTAACATTGACGGATTGACGTAGATTACTGACGATGATCTGGATTTTGATTCTTTTGAGCATTAGTATTGCTTTATTAGGACCCAGTATTTCACAGTTCAATACATAGTGCACGTAAAACTAAAGCGAAATGTATTATTATAATAGTACTGATCATGTAAGGTTGCGAAAATATTGGTGCATACTGTCAGTATTACTGATTCAATATTATTATAAGGTCATCTTAATAGAAGCGATGAAATACGTAAGATCCCCTCGAGAGAAATTCTCGTTGAATAATATATAAGATAAGAAACACGAATGGGAACGGATGGGTGTATAAAACTTTTATACAATTACACAAATGGAATGGATATAATTATATAAAGGTTTTTTATACACTCACATCCCATTCGTGTTTCTTGATCCCAATTTTACGTGTTGAAACATATTTCTCGAACAAATAATTGCTACTTGAGATTTATAAATACGATCATAGATTCTATTTTTTTTAGAGAATTCCAGGAGTTTTGCATCTTTTTTCGTTTTTCAACTCCGCGGTAACAATTGACTTCGTTCCAAGCATGCCGCCGTTCCATCCCGAAATCTTTCCGGCTCGTCGACTTTAATTAACCAGGGGGTAGTTCACACACTGCTGGACATTCACTCGGAATCATGCAACAAGGAGCGAGGCTGTTTGCAACGCGCGACGCGTGTGAAAATAGACGCTCAATGCCTCACAGTCGTGCAGACGGTAGACGGCGGCTGCCAACACGACTGCCGGCGATGCCTGCGCGATGCTTGACTGTTATGAGCAGCTATAATAACAGTGACCAGTTGCCGCAAGGAGGAACTCTCATTAATGGTACACCCGCGAGACTATGAATCGTAGCCATGGTGGAAACGCACCGCTCTGAACGGGCTGAGGTCCGCATGGCGGTCTGTGAACGCGGATGAATGTACTCGCGCGTGTCTCTCCCGCGCGAGAACTCGTCGCCCTCGTATCGTGATGCCGTGACAATAATAGCTGGTGCGAATGGTCGACTCGCGGTTTGCCGCGCGTTCACAGGGAACGATCTTACCAAATTGTCTCGAAAATTGCTATAAATCAACACGAATATTCTCCAACTAACAAAAGGATATCATTAATACTGATGTCAGCACGTTTACATAAATATTCGTAGAGACGAGGTGGAGATAATAACTTTTGCTGAAGAATTGAGGCGCTAAATATAATGAATACGTATTAAATGGTGCATTAAAGCAACGCATAAAATATATACAATAGAGATATAAAAGTATATTACATCTACATCTCGAAATATACATATATATATCTTTTAAAACGTATAATTTTTCACACTCTCTCTATAAAATATAATTTTAACGTAATTATACTAAATAAATGATGTTTTATACATATATTACATATTCTAATTGCAGCTAAATTATATTTAAGAAACATTCTTTTTTAAATTTATTTATTTATTTAATTATAACACCGCACCACAAATACAATAGTTAATAAAAAATGAAAAATATCGATTTTCAATTATCTGTATTTTGTTTTAGTCCGCGAGACGTTAAAATAATGCAACATTTATTATTAAAGCTAAAAACATATGGCTTTAAACGATAAGCGAGTTCGGAGATTCCGTCAGAGTTACGAACAACGTAAGAGATCACTAATGCCGCGTAATGGCACCGCCACAGCTTCTTTATCGATGTAAACAACCGCTAAAATCACTGTAGACGCAGTACACACTGTGCCAAAGTGCCGTCGTATTTTTGGAACGCGCTCAGCGTCATGGCGTCTCACGTCAGCACGCCCTCGCTTGAGCCACCAGTGTCTAGGTGCTAGCAAAAAGTGCCAACAGACAGAGCCTGTCCCCGTCTAAACTTCATCTTGGATGAGGATATAAAAGAAATAAATACGCGTCCCGTGCATCGCTTAGGACCGTCTCATTCCGATTATTGTAATCGGTCGATTAAGTGTGAATCCCGTGATTGGTCAAGTCTCCTGAACAGCAAATGCAATTGGTCATTTCCAATCGATCGATTTTAAGTTAATCGGAATTGGTGAAACCGGCGTTTAATCCATATACGGTCAGAGAGTCGTGTAAATAAAAATCAAGGTTTTTACGTACTTTGTGCAACTTTCAGTTTAGAGACTGAAACTGCAGCAATACCCAAGCGATCAGTCAATGTCTTATTTTAAGAAAATAGGAAGTAGTTGGTCTGTTTTGCATTTTATTCTAGTTACCAGCAGACGTTTTTCTTTTACAATTCTATACATTACAGGTAACGAGAAAGTTAAAAAGATTGTTAGCTCTCATAATATGTTTTGTCACATCGTTTGCACTCTTTTTTAACGACATATTTAATATGATATCTCCAAAGTCACAGATATAGTTCCGTATCCGCGGGAAACTAATATAACGTTTATGAATACACATAAAGAGACGGTCATAAATCAAATGCTTGAAAACGAATGAAAGGATAGAGATTGACCGGTTTGCAACATGTGATACGTCAAAGCATAGCGTGCCGCATAAATTGAGTTTATATCGTGCCAAAATCAATGTTTGACAAGCCATTTTTTCTTCCTTCAACTTCCTTAGCTTTATAGCTTATGCATTTAACCATGAATGTAAAACTTGAATGACAAAACGAGTATGCGACGTCGATTAAAAAGCGGAATTTGTCGCTAATGTTGCGTGAAGCTGAACTATTTCATACATATGATTTATTGCGATTAGAAAGGACTTCTTTGTCATTCTAGCACTATAAATTTTTAAAATTGAAGAAAATAATTTTATATAAAATCTAAAATGACGGCATAGTAATCTAAAATTTTATTGAATTAATTTAAAATAATGAAGAATAATAACTTATAAATACTAAGTATATTGTTATGTTTTAGTGATAATAAAAACAATTTTAGATTTACTGTCTGTTAAAAATTAATTCTTTCCAATTAACATTTAACTATCTAATTTATCTAAAAAAGAAGCAATATTCTCGGAAGAATTTCGTAATAGAAAGATAATTTATAAATGTTTATGTTATAAGTATTTAGTTCGAGGTTTTATGATAGCGAGATAATTTTCAGTTGCAAGAAATAAGAAAAGAATTCCTTACTTTAATACTCTGATGGTGCTGTATAAATTATCGATAGTCGTAAAAATTACCGTAAAAGTTGAGCTCACCTAATTAATAGTATGATATATAATGATAGAGAAAAATTCTTTAATTCTCTTTTTTTAACTTTATAGCCTTAATGACATTTTCACTAATTATATAAACTAAATGATAACCAACCTGTTTCACTTTTATGCGTTTTATACTTTAATTTATCATCGCGTACATATATATTAACGTCCTCACGCGACGTGAAATCTACGGAAAAAACAGTAGAGATTGAAGTATTTATACATATATAAAAACTATTATTGGGGAGAGAGAGCGCGTTATGCGGCACGCTCGCTAATTCGCTCTCATGTTGGACGTCGACCAACTTAATAACGCAAATGTATCTAACACGTATCCATCGTGTGACAACTGTTTCTTCTCTAACAATTCTCTAACGTGGTTGGCGTCTAAATGATGTCCGGACTAATGTGTATATCATTGAGCGCGACGAAACCAGTATTTGTTCCATCGATGCCGAAGACAAAAATCCACGCCAAGCGATTTTAATCTCATTACAGATGACTGTTTTATGAGTTTCCTTACATCTCGTAATTACAACATATTCAATCGTTGTTTTTACGCGCATTTATGAACTTCCAGCGATCATTATTTTGCAGCGTATCACAATTGAGTATCGTTCGGATTTTTTTTTTTTTCGATTAAACTGTGTAACCATGTTTGAAATGGATTCAATTAAAAATTTTTTTTTTAATATGTAAGCTTAATATACTTTGGCACAAAAACATTGTTTTATCATGACGATTGTTGATGACCCGTGGTTATTTAAAAGTACATATAAATTTTATTTTATTTAACATATTATTTGTTTCTGTCGGCGATTAACCCAAATTGATATGAAGAAAATTGTCGGGAAATATAGGAGCTATAAACGACGTATGGCAAGTTAATAGCCGAGCTATTTTTTGCTCGACAAATCGGATTTTAAATACCGCTCGCAATATATCCTTGCAAATCTGACTAAGTGGTAGTGCTAAAAAAAAAAAAAGAAAAACGAAACGGAGAACACATCTAATTTGCAAATGTTATTCTTATCTATAATTTCGCAAATCCTAAATTTATCCGCGGCGTAACGATCCTCTGATTAAACGAGACATTTCACATAATTTACTATTTTGTCTGAATGCTGTCTTTTTTTACGACATGTCACATCACTTAATGAATACACTGTACTACATAACGTTACTATAACGAGCTGGTATATTATTGCACTGATGAGCCAATGATTACACCAAATGTCTCGTCGTTATTACAACGCTAATCCTCAATATTATCTCCTCGATGCGTCTTTAACTGTTCCCTAAGCGGCTATATCATTGCGGCATAAGTTTTATTATGAGTTTTATATTACACATACATCTCATGTAAGATGTGCGTTTTTTTTATTTATAAATTAGGTATTATGTACATTAAAGTACAAAGTAGTTTATATAAAAGATGCACTATATTTAAAATGTATATTGGATTATTGCATGTAAAATGCCAGATTCTAAATGTTTCTTCTTCGTGCAACAAATTCATACATTATTTATTTTAATATCTGGTATTAAATTTAACAGTACAAATTCTTATATGATATAATTATATAATACATACGATGCAATAATTAGTAAATTCTGGTAAAATGTAATTTCTGGCAAAAAAACAATGATTGTGTACAGATTCCGATTTTTTTTATCGATTTGCTTGCTGCCATCAAACACGATCGGTGCGAATGGTTTCAGGGACTCCAGTGACACGGGGTTAATTGACTTCGCATTTTCATTGTCCAAGCAGTCACGATCCATTTAACGTGGTTTATTTCGGGGCGACGCGGCGCGCTCCGCGCGATTGAGCGCGTCTGCCATGTGGGTGTTGCCGCCGGTGAATTCTCCACTGTTTACTAATTTTGACAATTCCCCGCGTTGCATTGCGTTGTCATGTGACGCTACATTAATTACATTGCGTTCTCGATCTCTATTGTGTCCGCATCGACTACGATGCGATACAACACGACGCTCTTCGTGGTTTAGCGCGACGAGTTACTGTCGCTACAATTACGAGGATGCACTCATGATTATCAAGCTTCTGTGCATCTCTGGAACATGCACAGAAATTTGATTGCATTGTTATTTTTAGTTAAAGGTACATATTTTGCTAAAACATATTAACAGTATGTACTATATTTTCATGTTTCTGTTATCATTAAGTATTAACGATTGTATATTATCGTAATTTTAAGTCATTATTAAAGCTGAATTCTGTTACAATCAAATACCCGATTTTATTAATACAAATTTTTAAAGCATTTATTAATTATTATACGTGTTCCAAATCTGTCAGATTGATTATTCTCACATCTACGAGTCAAGACACGTATTATGAATCAGTTCGAAATGGATATCGATCGTAATTATTCAGTTCTCCCTAGAAAACACAATAGAAATCTAGAGAATAATTGAACAATTTCGACCGGAATTCATTTCTAATAATTCTATAATATAATATACTTATATAGTATATGCAGCTTGAACTGATTTCTAGCTCGAAGGATATGAATCTCGTTTAGAAGGATATGAATTTTTAAACATTGCAAGTGAACGGAAAATTTCTTCTTGATTAAGGCGGATCTTCGTGCCTAATTATATTCGATGTGAATTTATACAATTTCCAGTCCAACAAAAAACTGTATGCTAATTATCTTTTGTTAATCTTGAAATTCAATCTTAGACTGAACTTTAGACTGAAGCTAAATCAAGCTTTTGATGAAAAAAATTCCATCGGAGAAACAGGCATAAATCATTTACATTTCCCAACTTTCAATCTATACATTACATGTGAAAAAGGAAAACAGATATTATAACTCCAATATTATTTTCCTTAATTATACAAGTATTTATCGTTTCTTCCTTTTTTCATTTCTTGTTTAAATTTTACGACAACGCAATATCCTGAACCGGAAATATGACCGTATCCAACAATTGTATCGTATACCTACATGTGGGTGTTGCCGGTAAATCTTATGCGCGTAATATGTCGCACGCCTGTGTCACGCGTGCATCCCGTTGACAATGGAAGTGACGTGCGTGCCTTGAGTCGTGCGTATATACGTGGGTATAACGCGTCGCGGTGTTGCGACGACCACACTTTGGCGACATCATCGGACGCACCCTGAAATGAAGAAGGGACAGCCCGGTTTCACGCAATAGTGTGCTTCTCTTCGTGAATTCGTCGGCACGACAGCCGGCTAAAGCGGTCCTCGTTCGTAATACGCGCGGAAGTTGTCACACGAGACGTTACAGCTTTCCTTGCTGTCTACGTTATGCAAACGCAGACAATATTGAATTATATAATACCTAAAATCTGTATAATTTGTCATATAATGCACTTTAGTGGCTCATATTTTCGACCGCACTCGTTTTTAGGTAACTGACAGAACCTTTGTACGTGACAAGTTTTCTATTATATCTAAGATTTAGATAAGTTGTAAATATTAACAGTCGTTCAAAGTATGTTAAATATTCCTTAATAAGTAGAAAAAGAATGAAAAGAAGGAAGGGCATACTATTTCCTGCGAACTGGCCCGAGTCAGAAGAACGAAAAAGGTCAGAAACGGAGAGATGATGCATACATTTAAGAGGAGAACTCTACGTCTGGAACACTCAGGACTTTTGGGGAATAACAGATGCTTGTGCTCTTTTTCGTCGGTCTCTGAATGCAAAAAAATTCTTCCTCTCTCCGGGTTTCTACCAAAATCGCCTGAGGAGGACTTATTTATTAGAGTCTCGTGCATTTTTTTTTTTACTACGCCTGGCGATTGTAGAAACTCGTCAGTCTGCATAAATGGAATATTCGATTTAATTAATAAACGACATTTTATCAAATTAACAATAATGAACCGAATAAGGAAAGTGCGAAATATTAATTACAAAGAAAAAATGCTTTTGCTGAAGCATTTAAAAAAGCTGTGAATACAGGTTTGGAAATATAATTTTGTTAGAGTTATTATGATAATTATGCTGAGACGCTCAAGCTTGCTGCTATAGAATTCAAATCAAAACTTTTTGCAGCATTGCTCTCTTCGTTTGAGTTTCCTACATAATAATTATAATTTTGATGGTTCTACTAAAATATACTTTCAAAGTTACTCTTTTTAAATACTTTGGCAAAATCGTTAATTCTTTTCGTATATGAGCAGTCAGTCTGATTATGAATAATGTTACTAACATTTATTATATTGATATGAATGTTTTACATTAACAAAGCAAAATATATCTCTATTGTTAGTATCAATTTTACTGAAAAGTTCAATTTTACGATATATGATAGATTCGCTCAAAAAAACTATAAATATAAATACTAAGAGTACTCGTATATGAACGTGTAGTATAAATTGTAACAATGCGACGAATGTTATCGAACTTCTCTCAAATCATACGTCCATCGTTTGTCGAGAATTGAAACACTGAAAGAGAAAGGGAGAGAGAGTGAACGAGAGAACGTTTGGCTCGAGACGTGCAGTCTAAGTTTGTCACAAACGCCGGACAATTCTGATATATTAGTTTCATGCGCGGTTACATAACCGAGCACGAGAGTTCTTCGGCTCCTCGCATATTCGACGTCAGGCGCTGTCGCCGCGGACGAGGCGTCGACGTGGTCCTCGTCGTCGTCGTCGTCGTCGTCTACCGCCTCGTCGTCGTCGTTGTCGTCGTTGTCTTCGTCGTCTTCGTCGTCTTCGTCGTCTTCGTCGTCGTCGTCTAAGGTCTGCTGCATTTGCATTCTGTTGGCGTCGTCGTGTCTCACAGAAATACGCATGTGACACCATACGATGACCTTAGTATTGCTGCTTCCGATGGGACTTTGATAGAGATGCCATAGATGTATAAATTCCGCTCTGCAGTCAATGATGGGAGTTTTGATTGCAGCACGTTCGTTAGTACGGAAACGCGATATCGTTAATCAGTGATTGCGAAGTTCCGTCTAATCGAAGACGTTTACGACGAGATGGGTATATGATAAGTCCACCGCATCGATAGACCTTTATTGAATGCGTCGTAACGGAAATTGATAAAAAATGTGAATAATGATTGCCAGAATTATCGAAGAGAACGGACATTGTGCGTGAGATCTTCCGCGATAGATTAATCTGCAACGTATATTTTTCCAATATTTGGGAAGATCTTGCGTACTTACATAACTCGCGGTTTATTATCGTGTCACGAAACCTCAATCATGATACGCGCTTGTAAAATTACTGAAAGCAATAATTACATGCAACGATTAATTCAGGCACATATTAGTGTCGTGAGAAAGTATTAGTTTTCGTCGATTGCTTTCATGCTGCTTAGAGTCTAATGCTAAATTAAATTTGAAATAAATATAAGAATACAATAATTTTTAAAAATCAAGATATCTAAAAAAATGTATTAATTCGAAGAAAGATATATATTTTTTAAATAGTATATTGCATGATAATATTATATAAAAATAAGAAAAATGTCTATCTAGAAAACAAATATGAATTAATATGTATGAATTAGAGAGAAACATATTCGCGACAGAGGCAACAGACAGACTCTGTTGTTTCTTCAAATGTGACATGACAATTTGACTTGTCTAATATTTGCAGAACAATTATTTGTGTGCTTGCTATTTTATACTGATGCAACAAAAAGATGAAAAAAAATATAATTTGAGGAATTTCTTTAAATAATATTTTTGAAGCAGTTTCTTTATATAACAAATAAAGTTTTCGTTTAAAAAACAACAAAAAAATGAAAAGATAACATCAAACATTCAAAATAATTTACAGGAGGGACATATAACATATTTTGATTAGACCAATTGCGAATAATAATAATCTTGAACTACAACGAATAGAAGGCAGGGAAAAATGTCGGGTCGCATTTCGCTGTTTCGTTCGAGGTAACATGACAGTTTGGCATGATGACTACATGTGTACTATTGTTCGTTCAATCTGAGGCCACCCACTTCAGACGTATTACACACGCGAGAGCAAGCTGAAGGACGAAACGGAGATCGACAAGACGGACAGCGAAAGAAGGACGCAAAGAGTGAAAGTTTAAAGGAAGAACGAACAAGACGTTTACTACGAGAGATTAAGGAAGACGATAGTGATCCGTTCGTTCTGTACATTCAGAATCAAGCCGTCTGTATTATCGTCGCTATTATCACTTCCTCGTCACCTTCGACATCTCTTTGATAGATATGACAGAAAGTTATCTCTTTCTCCTGTGCTTCGTCTTTCCTTTGCTACTTTACGTTTTGCATGCAGTAACCGACGGAATCACAATTGTTCGAGACATTCTGTAATTATTAATAGAATATGTGATCAATTTACATCCAAGTTGGATTCAACTGCCTGATTAGAAAGATTCGAACATGCATTCCATGCATTTCCGTCTGTCAAAATGTGGCATTGGATTGCCTATGATTAGATTATAGATACGCCAACAAAGATTAGATAACTTAATGTGTTATTATCTATAGTTTTTCTTTGAATTATTGAATGCGACTATTAATTTTACATAAGAACTATAATATTAAAATAATTATATGTAAACACAACACATATCACACACATAGATAAATAATTCTCTTTTTATACTTTAATTGTTTAATTTATAAAGTTGATTATATAAAATTGTGAAAACTAATTCTTTCTGTATTAATATATATTTTTTAAGTATGTTATTTTACATATTTTAAAAATTAAATTATTTTTTACTATTTATTAGAGAGAAATATATTAAAATTATAGATCGCTTTCTTTTTCTAGTACAGATTATATACAATGTGAGAAATGTATAGTCGTTCATAGTTAGTCACATTCAAGGAGAATACATTAGTTTGAAAAATACCACACACTTGTACAACTCGTTCCTTCAATTTTCTACTCTGTAATTCAGCAAACGTTGAGATATCACGAGTTTATTCTATTAATGCCGATATATATTATATATATACGGCGACATTACGCAAATTGATACAAACACATTATAGTTTGTCGGGGATGAGGCTCAACATTTCTGGAAACGCGTGCATATTGACGCACATACGACGCCGTAAACATCGCGAATATTTTATCGTATCGCAATGAACGATAATTATATTGCCAGATGCGTCAATGCCGCCAACGATTCCACGGTCGCGAGCAATATCCGTCGTTGAAGAATTTCTCGTGACTATCTCGAGAATCTCGTCGGATTTGCAATACGATGTTTCGTGCATTTGCACTCACGCGACAGAATTACGTGTTACTCGACACTTTGTTGTCGGACAATGTAGCTTCGCGTGTATGAGTCACTCATCATCCAACTTGTCACAATTTTGGGCGATCCAGTCCCGTACCGCTTATTAGTCGCTTCTGCTAACGCGACTTGTCGCGGGACAATGTACGACACGAAACTCGTTTCATTTGATTACTTTATTTAGGTGAACAAGCGCAGGAAAGATGAGTAATGTGCTCGGGAGAGAAACGTCATAACTCATAAGTTATATTCTACGACGGAACAATGCAAGTGTTGTGTAAGGATTATGTTCAAGACACTTCTCTCTTTTTCTCCTCCCCCCCCCCCTCTCTTCGCTAAATATAAGCGAATGCTTTTCTTCCCTGTGCCCTGCTACCTTAATACTTTTCCTTTCAGGTCTGGATCGTTACATGTTCTCGTTTCACTCTAAGAATCCACGTTCACCGTGCATTTCGTGATACCAACACAGTTGCGCATACTACGCTACCATTTCTTTGACAAGATAGCGCGCGTAATTTCCACGATGCCATTGCTTTTAAATCTCAACGGCTAAAGCTGCAATTCGAGCTGCCCTGTTGACGACAGTGATATTGCCGCCTGTGAACGGCGCTTGGTTAACAGCGATCGTTGACTGAGACATGCCACTGTTATTTGAGAATAGGTATCCCGTTCGTGGTGTCGAAAGCAAGGCTGTCGCATCACTAGCTCGAACACGCGATTCCAATTTCATAATCGTTGGAGAAATCTCGCATGGACACGTTGAAAATAAAATATAAAGAAATTGTCAAGTAAAAAAAAGATCAAACAGAATTGTTGCGATATTCACTAATTACTATTAAAAGATGATTACTGTTAATTTTAACATAGCAATTTAAAAATTGTAGAAAACTCTTGCATATCAAATAGAATATTTTTTTATTATTCACAAATTTCACTTTTTTTTATAGAGAACTCAACGTTACAAATTGCCGTGTTATATGTGTATTACACGTGTCATACCTGAACTTGATTTTCGATGATCTACTCAATAATTCTTCTAACTGAATAATTAGCTGTCGATAACAGTATCTCGACTATAGATACTACAAAATAGTTTCCCTTAGTTAGTTAATTCTACAATCTCACTTCCCATCTGAATTATCATCTTTCTATTAATCATAATTTATTAAACTAACGAATTCTAATTGCGACATTTAAATAATATGACTAAAAAATAAATTTTTATTTTCATATTGTTTTTCCTAATATCTTTTTACACATATTATTTTTTTTTTTATCATAATCGAAATTGATATCGTTCGGTAATAAGCACTAAAGAATGCTTGGGAAAAATCATAGGGGAGGGAAATGACGATCGAGAAAGACATATATAATCATCATTAGATAAAAGACGCGTGGAAAAAGTTCCGGTGCACTTTGTGCAGCTCAGTCGTGACTTACGTAAGCGTGTGTGTGAAAGGGGGATAATATTTCTGCGCGTGTCATGCGACGAGACGACCGCTCAGACGGGCGATGCAACGCGACGCGACTTACCACCCACGCGAGCGGCGGCCAACAGTGGCGTTCTCCATTTGTCTATCCGCCCTGTCGTCCGTCTTGCCAATCGCGGAATAGCGTGACCGACGCGACGTACCTCTGGTCCCCTCGTCGTCGATGACGTATATGTCGTTTCGCGGCGACGGCACGGTTCGTGCGAAATGTAACAATCATCGCTCATTCCGTGGAGAGGGTCGCCCTATGGCTAGTCGCGTTTGACCCCCTTCTGCTTCTCGTGGTCGTCGTCGTCGTCGTCGTCTCGTTCGCGTAAGACACACGCGGCCACGTACGCGGCTGACGATTCTTCGCTACTATTTCAAGCGAGCCGCGGAAGCGGGTCCACGGTGGAGTCTGTACGAACGCATAGTGTTGGACCTTGTCCAGGGCGATCGTCCAATCGCCCGCAGAGATTATTAGCACAAGCGCGCAGTGAACTGATTGTCGCTGGACATTCCACGATTTCGCGACACTACTACACTAAAAAAAAAAGTCTGGTTGGATTGATTAATTCTGCTCGAAAATGTGGACGAATGAACATTTTCTGGTTAAATCTAGAATTCTAGTTGTGATAACCACGCATCTGATTGATATATTCAAAATTTCTGATTCGTCCAGTTTTAACCAGACATTCCAGTGCAATAATAGTCAATGTTAAAAATTAAGAAATTAAAAAAATGTCTACTATCGGTAATGTTGAATTTGAATGTCCATCGTTGTTATAAAATTATTAACTTTATATATATATATAAATGAATTTAAGTAAACACTCTCTAAATATCGAGAAAAAAATTAATTTGAGTTGCTGCAGGATATTAATCTTTTTATCAGAATGACAAATAATATTTATGTCCTTTCATGCCAATAATAGAACAGAAGAATTTTTATTTTTTGAAATATCGTTATCCACCAATAGCTTATACGCGGAATAGATTTTCTGTAAGGCTATCTTCACTCGTTGTCATCGAGTTTCGATAAGATTGTCGCAAAACGATATGGAACATGCAGAATTCTGAATCTGAGAATGCACGCATCTCGGATGAATCGTTGTATATAAAAGCACGGAGAGAGTCGTACGAACAGAGAGTAGAGATACGACGAGGCTTGGAAAGAGCCAGACGTCGTCGGCAATAACTTGTTGCACCCAACCACTTGTTGCACGCCTCTCAAAATTCTTCACGCCTCGCCGAGCAATTTTACCGTAAATTGCCTCTTCGGGAAAAAAATCTTTCTCTTTCTCTCTTTCTTTCATTTTCTTTCTTTCCCCTTCCCCTTCTCTCTCTCTCTCTCTCTCTCTCTCTGTCTCTCTCATGACGTATCTCATCGGGTGCGAGGCTAAGATCGAGGCAAGAGGACTAGTCAGCTACGAACGTGGCTCGTGATATCGCGAACAGGAAGAGTTGGAGAGGAAGTTAATAGACAAACGTAAATAAATTGAGAGATTTTGCCACGAGAACCTGGTTCGCAGACGAGAGTCGCAGTCATTATTCTACTTATGATCCTTTTGCAAGATTTCCTTATACAATACGTTATAATTTATATCGTGTGTCATAATTTTATGCTAGTAATTTGGTCGTAGGAAGAAAAAACAGATTTTAAATTTTTTACTTTATATCTTTAGACAAATGACAAGATGACTATAATGAAAAAGATTACATTTATTTAACAAGCCAAAATTTCGAGTAGAATTAGACATAGTTTCCCCACTGTATTCTAGAAGGAAAACAATTATTTCGTTTATTAGAAATTCAAATTATGGAAAAAATCTTAAATAATACTTCCAATTCATAATTAATAATGATATTTCGATAAATTAGTCAAGCTTTGCAAGTTTGCTGATTTGGTATTTCCGGTAAAAAACGTGATCATTTACATCGTCGCGTGTTCGTTCATGAATAACAAGCTTCACTGGAAGTATCAGTGAAGCTCGTATCAGAAAACAACTTAATTTTCTTTTTTCTCTTCATGAAAGGATACCTGCTTATCACTTGCAGTCATCCGTCATCGTTGTATCGCCTTTACGATTACAAAATCACGCCCGCTTGCCAAGACTTAAAGGCAATTAAGGCGCCGGCGATCAAATTATTCGGACATGTCGGTCCTTTGACGCTGCGCCGCCTCCGTAGTTACATGATTTTTCATGTCGCGATAGTATGCGTGATCTTATAACTTCACGTCAACCGGAGCTGAATACTTGGCGAATATTTGGCACTTGAGACTAGCAAAAGAGATTACTACGCAGATTGCATTTAAAAATATGCATTCGCATATAATAATAAGAATAATAATGTTTAAAAACAGCACTCTATTGGGTTTTGACTAAAGTATCAAATTTTTACTTAAAATCAATTTTCTAAATATTAAACAAAATTATTTAAATCTTTTACATTCTCTGCATATAAAGATGTTATTCGCAAATTGTATATAATTAAAAAACATGGCTTAAAATTTAAAATAATTCTAATATTAGGGGAAAAATGCAATATAACTTTAATATCGCGTTAAAACAATTTTTCGAAAATAATTGCATCATTTGACTTGTCAAGGGATAAAATCGATGAATATTTAAACACATTTTTAATCTGACATTTTGTCATAAAATTTCTCCAACCATAATTTCTGTAAAACTTTTTTGAAGCCTGCCGCGGACGGAGCGTCAACAAGACCACACGGTGAACGAACGAGAGTCGTCTCGGTTTCAGACTAAGTCGCTTTGAAAGGGGAGCGGCTACATGTGGATTTATTAAATGCTGAACGATGCGCAGTACATCAAAGTAAGTATTATTAGACGGTGACACGTCGCGACGAAAATAGAAACACCCCCGCTTGTGCGTTCCAAATATTGTTGGAACCTCGACCTTGCTTCAACGTAGCCATATATCATCGTCCACTGAACGTCTCTCATCTGTTTTCATCTTTGTGGTAACGGACAGTTTGCCTTGATGCCGTTTCATTAACGCGAGCAAACGTAACAAGCATGTCACATGTTTCATAAATGTATGATAAATATTTAATCGTGACTGTGTACCGTTGTAATGCATGCGTTGCAGTATCGATATTTAATTTTTATCGCGCGCTCTATATTTCTATATACTGTGTGCTCTGCAGAAAAATTATTAATTATTTTATTCGAGGGAAAAAGGAATGTAAATAAAAAGCATCGAATTTATTATAATTAATCGATCCTACGTGCAAGCGGTATAGTCATCGGCATAAGGGCGATATTCAATTCTCGCTGGTTATTAGATGCTTAACTGCTTGTAAGTCGTTGCACGAACCAAGACATCTGATGTCTTTTAACGAAGATTAATTAAATACATTACGATGACAGTGATAAATCGCAGCATCGATATAATGTCGCGGTGATATTGCACGTTTTAAAATTCTTGTGCATCGCCGATTAATTCTACCAATTAAATTGCTTTTGCTAGCTTGGCTGAACGTTCACCGATCAGTTGATCGCTTGACGGCGATGGCGATCACCGAGGAAGCTTTGAAATCTAAACCGTTGATATCACAATCTTGTGTCGGATCTCGAAAGTAGGTATCGCTCGGTAGATTCTAACGCGATTACGTTCACGCTCCACATCTCGTGACGAGCGATCGAGGAAATCGGCCTTGATCGGCATCGATTGATGCGACTTATGACGATGGGTTATGATTCGCCGCGAGTCGTAGAGATCCTCCTAGCTATGTGTGTCTCCCTCTTTCTCTCGGCTGATTTTAATGCTCTCGTAGTGCTCGCAATTAATATCGGCGCGATATAAGCGAACGCGTGCGGCAAAAATCGTTTCCATGCATGCAAATGAACGACTCGGCATTAATTAGCGTCAACGTCGTCGAAGTGGACCGCCTTGCGTATAAAAGTCCGTACGGTGCAAAAACAGTCCTCACATCGCGCATTATATGCGTGTGTATGCGTATGCGTCGCGTGTCTCCACCGATAAATGTCCACGGCCGATAGCGCGCGTCAAACGACGCCACAAGTTTTACTTTTCGCCGTACGGAAGGATATCCAGAGCGTCAGCGCGAATAGTCGATCGTAAAGTATTTGCGTTGCATCCAATTAATCGCATGTCCGTAAATGAGAGTCTATTTCTTCGGAACGAGGTAAATGCTGTATTACGACTTCGTGCGAAGCACTGAGACTATTTGTTTTATATTATCGCCAGAGTACCTTAATCCGTAATTATAGATAATTATATGCAACAGATTGGTATGATTTATTTTGTTAAAGCAACGAATATAGTGATGTCGTTCGGTGAGACTGTATGCGTATTTCAAAATAGTAAGCGGTTGATTTTAATTGAGAGCGACATCTCTAACGGTCTCTCTAAAATTTACGATTGGAAGCATGATTATCTTGTATATCACGTACACTTCCTATGTAATTAATATGGTATATTATCACGTACAAATCAACACGTATAACATCTGACAACATATTTCGCATGTCGCACCGTCTATAATTATGATATTTCAGAGTCCGCAACAAGCTCGTTTTAATGTAGGTACATAGTATAAAATGCTGTGACACTGTCTCGTTGATTTAAAAGAAGTTACTATTATTTCTCTCACTCGATTATTACCTCATAAATACTTTAAAATGTAAACATCTCCACGTCTGTATTGAGCAGAAAACGAGCCAAAAGCAAGCCAACCGGAAAGGATTACTGTTTTTCTCGTTTTCGCGTTTATTTATATACCCAATTGCGACTCTTTGCAAAAATTCATGGATGCTTCTTTTCTTCAGCTGCAACTCTAACAGAGAAAAGCACTCTACAAATTGTGATAATCTTTTCCTTGATTTTTTATATCCATAGTTCGCTAGAGATAACTATCACGATTTAACTTATTGTTGAATCTTCAATGAATACAAATATTAAAGTTAAGATTGGTTGGTATCTAAAGAAATAAGGAAGAAAATTCCTGAGTTTGTAGAAATATTGCGAACATCAAATTTAACGATATATTGTATAATATTATAGAAAAATTGAAAATTGATTATGCCAATATATAATACTGATATAAATAGCAGTAATTTTACAAAAATTACAAACAGTTTTTCTAATTATATCGTTCATTTACTACACAATGATATAACTAAAAACTGTCATTTTTTAGGTATTTCTAGAAAATGAATGAAAATTAAAAAAATAAGAAAGGATACTTTAAAGGAACATATACTTTTATTCCTTCACAATCAGTTAAAATACCTGAATTACATTTTAAAATTAATATTACAAAATTTTAATAAAAATATATTTTCAAAAGAATTTTCTTTTTTGTGTGTCGTATTATTGTTATCGCAAATGGGCAATATTATTCTTCAAGGCCTCCTGAAAATGTTGCACAATAATAGTAATTGCGCAACGTTTTTCCTAATAAAAATAAGGAGGAAGATTCAATTAACAATTCGCACTCGGCTTATGTATACTATTTAAACGAAGAATAGAATCGCGTCGGCGATGAATCGTCCGCGAGGAAAAAAAAGTCTCGATTCACAGCTCGACTTATTAATGGCCGTTGCTTGAACCGTCGTTCGAACGCGCTAAAGGAGGCGTGCGTCTTGTTTGCCTTTCCACCTAATTCAACCGGCACACACGCGCCCGGGCCTCGAATACTGCGTACGCATATACGCGTATACGCACGCATCGCGCCTCTGTCACGGAAATCGCACCTGTCCGAGCCTCGTTCGTGCCGCGAGCCTTAAGCCTGTCAGCGAGATTCATACGGACCGGATTGATATATCTCCGCTGAGCGCGAATCCGCTCGACCTCACTCCTTTCGGTGCTTCTTTCACCCTCTTTCGCGTCTCGCCGATCCGACTGCGACGAGGAGTCCGTATACACTTTACGCTTAGCATTCGGATGTGTGTATACGAAGAGACCTAAAGAGATTATAAAGCCACGGAAGAGCGCAGTACGCTTTACGTTACTGACTGCAATCATTAGCAGCTGTAATAGAAGATATAGAATCTCGCAAGGAATAGCTAGAGGTTTCTTGCATCTCATTATGGCACAAAGATTATCAAATCGTGATTTGGAAAGAAGCACTCATGCGGAAATGGAGAAAATTATATAATAAATTAGAAATACGTTTATAAATTGGAAAGAGAAGTGGAATTTTATGAAAATAAAAATATCGTGTGAGAATTTTATTAAAATATCACAGAATTTATTTTTTTAAGAAATTGGAAGCTTTAATTCTGCAAGAAAAATCTTAGGCGCTCTTATCACGTATAATTAATACGAATTTTATTAGTTAATTAAGATTGAAATCAATCAAAGATAATTAACAATTATTGAAGTAGATATTTTTGTTATTTTTCTATTAAGTATTTCGATTGTATCTATTAAATACGCTTCATACTTTTCATTATTACAAATCAAATCATTTTATGATAGACAATTTTATGATAGACTAATTTAAAAATTTATCCACCAATAAATTGTATTATAAAATTAATACAAGTTCAAGTAATTATATCCGATTCGAGATATGCTCTGCGATTAAAGAACCACGCAGGAGGAAGCAGCGTGAAAAGATCGACATGTAAGGAGGGGGTGGGTATTCGCGTGCATCGCGATGACGTACGATAAAAAATCTCATTTTCGTTGCACCTTGCGCGCGGTGCATGCCACGCCCGCTAAATTATGTTTTCCCCAAATTGCTTCGCGCCACGCCCGCTCATACGTTTTCGACATCGAGAGGGGTTGACGGTCGTTAAGAGACGGCCGATTTTTCTTACGCCGGTCTTTCACTCACGTTTCAACGTTTAAACCCCCATCAACCAACGGCAAAAACTAAAAGAATAAGACGTTCTGGAGATAACATTTGGAAGCACTTTGCAAGATGCGTACTCTTACGAATTCGGAGATGGTGTTTTTAATGTTCGTTTCAGTCTGTAAAAATATGACGACAAGATAGAAATGTGTAAAATGTACTTATATAAGCCAGTCTTGTTGATCTATTTCTAAAATATTCAATTGAAACATATTAATTACAGACTATTATAAATCCATATAGAGATATATTTTATAGGATATAATCAAAGTAACTAATTTGTTTTTTAGTCATAAACTTTGCTGTAATTTTTTAAAAAGGGATCGAGTTTGAATTTCAAAATTTATACGCTTCTAGAATTCGCTATATAAAATTGCAGAGCGACTTGTGTATCCGCAATCAGAACTACGTAGTATTCAGTTTCTCGAGATTTCTTGGCGCACGAGTAGACCTCTCGCCGGATGAATGGAAATCGCGTGAATGACCGAGGATCGCCCTCGGGTGATCGGGAGAGGCAGAATGAGCGGCGGCGATCCAGTATGCGTGATCGAGAATGATCGAGCGAGTCTCTGAACCGAGCTCCCCGCGAGCCCTGCAGATCGCTCGCTGTAGGGGGATCGCTGATGAGGAATAATCCTCTCTTCGTGGTACATACGTACACACGTTCGAAAGAAGGTGGGGAAGTGGAAAGAAGGAAGGCAGGAGCTATCGAGAGGGATGAGGAGAAAGAAATAGCCAAGTGGAAAGTGGCAGGCCACCGTTACCAGCAACCAAAAACAGGCCGCCTCGAGGCGTACAATATGCAAACGACGCTTTAAAACGGGATATCTGCTTCTTCGTGCCGTCGTCGATTGACGCTGGTATTATCTCGGTTTTACTGTTTTCGTGATGCGCCGCGGCGGCACGCCCGATCGAACGGGCGGTACCATTAGGTCCACACATCTGGACTTCGCTGACCGCCAATAAAAGATTTTATTGAATTTAGATTTTTAGGATTCGTGTATATCGAAAAAACATTTGAAAAAAAAGCTTTGTTAGTTTATACATAAAGTTTTGTATCTCTAATAGTAGTTGTTATAGATACATGCGAATGCAGATTCTAGGCTCTCCTTGTTTGTTAGAAAAAAATTAATTGTGTCTGATACTTATAGTGATATGTAAAAAAATTAAGTATACTTAAATAACAAAAAGAGGACAACGCAGATGTACAACTGACTTGAGAAATAATATCAGTGATTGTTGAAGAATAGAGACTCCAAATTCGACAATTCTACAGCGGAACATTTTGCTATTTTGAAGGGGATTCCGTTACGAACAGCCTCGCGTAAACGCCAGCGAAGAAGCTCACCGGAGCCTGAGGGAAGGACCGGGTTGAAGAAATAAGAACGACTCGCGAAGGACGAGATGAAGGGAAGAGCACAGGCGGGGGAGGAGAGGATTGCTCTACATACAAGAGAGCCGTAGCCTAAGGCGCGACTCAGCTACCGACGTTCCCTCCCGTTCTCTGGCGGAACATGAGACTCGAAGGGGGGCTCGGGAGTATCGAGATTCGAAGCGAACGTAGGAAGAAGAGAGAGAGAAGAAGTATAGAGGAGATGAAGGGGAGAGCGGGAAGTGGAGGAGGGATACGTCCATCTCATCCATCCTTCTACCTTCTTTCTCTCGTTCTTGCTTCTCCTAATGATAGCATGCACGTTGCCCCCTCCCCTCCCCCTCGATGCATCGCGCCGGCACCAGCAGCATCAGCAACAACAACGGCAGCAACAGCGGCGGCAGCATCCAGCTTCGACGACGGAATATATACAGCGGGGTAACACGACGGTCGGTGAAGGCGAACCTAACTACCAGAGCACGCCTTCGCCTCCGTGTACTAAAACATTACCACGCCGGCAGCGTCGAGTGCCGCCGTTCCTTCTTGTAGGGTATCATCCGAGGCACGTATAGAGGGCCCTAAGTGCTACTCCACTTCGGGGTCCCGAACCACCAGTGGCTACCCTTCCTCTCCCCCCCCCCCCCCCCTCCCCCCCCCCCCCCCCCCCCCTCCCCCGCCTCTCTCGCCGCTATCGTGAGGGAGAGACGGATAATCGAGCGAGGCCCATGATTACCCATTGAGGGTGGAATTCATTATGGCGAAATCTACTTGATATACTCTCTTCTCTCTTCGTCTGACTCTTTGTTCGACGCGGGTACCATCTCGCGACTATCAGCTCCCTTATTAAAATAAATAATTTTTATTCTCGCGAACTCTTACTCGTATAAAGAATATTATCGAATATAGAGAAGGCTCATGGACTTCCACCGTCGACTTGTCCGAGAGAAAGAGGAAGACGGACGATGAAAATGCGGATGTTGACGTACTTTTGCCGCGTCCGTTTTTAAATTACATTTTTCTCCCCAATATAAAATTATCCTGTCACATCTCGTTAGCCGTGGCCAAACGGCGATGGAACGGCCTTCGAAGCGGCCGAGTCGAAGCCGAGCGCGCAGGCCGCGAGACGTGACCTCGTGGCTTGAAACCCCGCAATCTGTCTTCCTTTCTACAAAGTTGAATTTCAATTCTAGCGTGTGTCGACTTATCCGGCGGTAATTGGCGCATTTACCGCCAGACGTTGTCTACGCGCGGAACACGTTCGGGTAATGGACACGTACCGGAACAAGAAAACGCCCGTATGGAACGATATAATCGTACAATTTACACGCCACGACCTCAAATAGTCCCACTGAATATCTAATATCTAATTTGTGGGCTACCAGGATAATTTTGCATGCGTTCATGATTTAATCCTACACACTTCTGCAAGCGGACTCGTGTGTAACATTTGCGTAATATTTTATATAATTCTTCACCGTAATATTAATCTGCAGGATATGATGACGTGAATTGATGATAGACCTCTTCTATAACGAACTCGATAAATGTATGCTTATACATATAGTTGTAACATAATCTTTAAGTAATAATCTTCAAGCCCTTTTCTCTAGTAAAAAGAATTCTGACACGCTGTTTGGTTATCGGTTATATCCAATGATAATTCAATGATGTACACGGAAAAAATAGTTTTCCGAAGTTATCTAAAATTGTGTTTGATCGTTCTACATAATTATTTTGATGACCTAACGCAATTATCTTCAGCGATCTTCATCTATAAATTTTCCGATACTTTAGCAAATTTGTTCTTTCCATGTATGGTTTAAATTTATCACAGGAAATCACACGTTTTTCTGTATTTTAATAATTTCTTTTCAACGACTGTTAAATGTCTTTGAAATTATACGATTATTACGCGAGATAACCATCGCAGAACGAGATAGTATCGATATCATTGGAAAGTCAGAGCACCGTACGAAACGCATTGATCTGAAGATTACTGCGGCATCGCGTCGATGTCGAGCGCGAAATTGAAATTCAATTGCACACACGGGGAGCGAGCCTTCGGTCATCCTGACCGCTCGTTCTCCACTTGGCGAACCTGCCTGGCCTTCCCCACCAACGCGTTTCTCTCTCATTTTTTCGCATCCCTTCTCTCCGGGCGGGGTTTTTGCGTCGCGTTTGAAAGAGAAAAAGAGAGAAAGCGAGAGAGCGAGCACGCGGTCCGTTCCACGAGCGCTCGCCGCGTAACACGACGGTCGTACGTGACAACGATAATCAGCGAGTTAAGTGGGGTTTAATTTCCTTTCGGTGCGGGCGGGTGGAGAGAGACGCGAACGAGAGTGGCGGCTGTGTTACGGAGCGGCGTAGAGGGGAAGAAGGAGGAAAATGCGTGTATACACCTGCCAAGAAACACGCAGGCTTGTACACAACATAGGCGGATCTTGTGCCGACTCCCGTGGACGGAAAGGGGAAACGTGGGGGAGGGTGGATGGAGAACGAGAAGGGAGGAGAGGATGGTTGAACGCGGTTCAACGGAGACACACAAGAACGTCCTGAGCACGCCCGCGCCACCTGTAATTGGGTCCAATCATCGTGGTTCTCATGCGAGCTCTTTTCTAAGATCTCGTAAGTCGACGTGTGTGAGACGACAAGTCCTTCAAAGACGATCGGAGACATTTCGACTCGATAAAAATCACACTTTTTATGTATAATAAAATTACAAAGCGTTGAAAGTCACGGCAATATAATACCATGGCAGGTACATGCGTAGGAACAGATCTTTATGTGTACATATAAACTATGATAAGATATATTTATTAATGCGACGTGATTAAAAATTACAGAATTAATTCGTTTTACAATTGTATATAGATACGTGTACAATAACGATGATCGTACGTCAATAATGTTTTGTAGAATAAGTGGTTCGGCATAGAACACCTCGCATAAACCATAATTATACCACTAGAATAATTGGACTCAATCATCTTGATTTTCACACGATACACGAGTATCCTGTAAATCAACATGAGCGTGACAGCTTGCGTGAACGGAAAAGGTTCCTGTAACTCGCAAAATTACAACGAATTAAAGGGGTCTCTTATGCACTCGTTCATGCATAAAAACGTATTCTGAAAGGATTAAATTATGATATAATAACGTAAAAAAATTTTTCAAGTACATTTCTCTATATTTCTTCAAGGAATTTGCTTGCGACTTTGTTACTTTTGTTTTTGACCACAGATTTGATGAGTTGAACTAATGATGTCTCTTTAAACTTTTCTATGTCTGTAATAATGCAAATACACTATTAATTCTTGTAATCACCTGTAAAAATTACAGATAAAATAGCATGTTCCATTATTACGTACCATTGTGAAAATTCTGCGTGACGATTATTAATGAAGATTGTGTTAAAGATTACATTCTCGAGAAGATTAAAGATCACGTTACGACACGTTCTTCAGCACTTCCGCAATCACTTTCGTTTCTTGCGTTTTGCTATATGTTGCTACGCGTGGCATCGACTTTAATCGTCGGTACAATCATGATTTCCTGGGACTTCTCGTTTCTCCGGATCCGAATGAGAGTTGCTGCACCTACAGGAGTCACGACGCATCTTCGAAGGCAGCTGCCTCGCCTCTTTTACCTTGCCTATACACATCTAAAATTGATAGAGTGACGGATAAGAACATCGAATGAATTCGAGCAAACGTAAATAGCATTCGTATTTCATAATTACACTTTTATTTCAGTTGACGTAATTATATGCTCCAACTATCGGTCTGAAATTGTTGAGTGAAGAAGAGTTGTATTTTTGAAGAAACGTCATGATGAAACCTTAAAGTAATTAATTAATCAAAATAATGAGATTTTTTAAATAAATAAAAATATATCAGAAATCTTTAAAAATACAATTTATTAAAAAATTAATAATATAAAATAAATTGAGCCCCCTGAGTTAATTGGTATTAAGACTTCTGAAAATATCGAATTGAAGAAACTCTTCTGGTTGCTCACTCGGATGTGATCTTACGGATGTGAATAATGAATGCCTGCATCCATTGTTTGACATCGCTGATGATGGCTCGAACGGAGCCGAAACGTCCGAATTTTGCGAAATCTCTGCGAATTCAATGTTAGATCGTTTTTTTATTGAATAATTATTAATTATACGCATGAATAACTGTATTTATTTTTAGCTCTCAATTGCCTACTAATTAATTTTATATTTATTACTATTGTTATTAAAAATTATACGACAGATACATAAACAGATAGAGAATATTGTTGTAGAGAACAAAAATTATATTGTGCAAAATGTTTTATAAAATGTTACATTAAATTTATTATTGTTATACATATATTATATCAGTTTACATTATGAAATTATTAGTTTTTGAATAAAAGTAATTTGTTATACTAATAACTAATCCCAGCAGAATCCTTTGATAATGAGAAGACGACGCTGTCGTACAAACCTATTAATTTTAATTACAGATAAGGCGAAATAGAGCAATAGAATATTACGGTAGCGAAAATGTTAGCAGATAAGACGCTAATATGGGAAGAGGTGTAAAATTACGCATTATTATTTAGATAACAATAAAGAAAGATAATGATCATGTAGTCACGCTGTGGTTTAGAATTACACAGATAAAATGTAACAAATTATAATATGTCGATATATTTTATTGGTAAAGTTTATTTTAGTAGCTATATATATTAGTAAGCATTTCATGTAATTTAATATATATAATGTATAATATTATTGTTATAATTGTTGCACTGATTTACCACAAATTGTAATATTTTTATTATTTTTTTTTTGCACTGATATTACATTATTATCGCAACGGGAAGTTTAAGTAGAAAATAGATTTTGTCTTAACTGAGGAAATATTTATGACACTTCCTTGAAAAATATTATCGTTGGGATTTACAACCTTTTGGGTTGGAGATAAAAAGTCATCATTCGAGAGACTCGTTAGTGCTTACCTCTTATTGTTTACACCGCAATTTATGATCTATTCCGAAAATTTGATGTTTCTTGTTGTTGTGTAGTTCGTCACAGCGGGATATCTACTCGGTCGCTTTAAACTATTGAAGATATTCATGATACTACTGTTTCCTCGTAGTTGCACAATGTAGTGTAGATGAAGAGCGAGTGGGTAGCGCAAAAGTGTGGGTGTTGGTTATATACCTTAAGCTGTGAAGCTGTTAATGACACCTACGATGTCTCTTCAATGAAAGTAGCCTCGAACTACCACATTGACTACTTGTATCGATTCGAAAGATAGAAGATTGCCTCGATCTATCTTGAGAATATCGCTGTATTTTATCTTGTGATGGATCTTTAATATACCGAGGTTCTTATTTTAGAAAATATATATTATTCATTAAATACTTCTACCTTTTTAAATACGTTTCTCTTATTTTATATTCTCGGCTGTGATCTTTAATTAAGAACGTATAAAAATTCGTACAAATTTACTATTAACCTCAGACATCCGATAGTATTTTACACTAGTCTGCATTTATAAAGCCTTTTTTTCCCTTTATTTTCTGTTTATTTCTCTTCTGCTTTGCACTATCCATCCTTTTCGTTTCTTTAATTCTCCTTCTCTTCTCCCGCCTGTTTTCTTCCACTTCTTTCTGTCGATTTTTTATTTTTATCCTCTCTTCTTCTTTCATCTTCTTTTCCTTCTCATCCACTTTAAATGTGTTGCATGCGCGTGAACTTAGTATACGCCTCCACCTGCTACTCGAGGATGAATCGACGATATAAAAAGCGAAGGTTGAACCTTAACTCGTACCTTCACAACCATTGAACGATTCTCTCTTTAACCGCGTCTAGAAATTGCCTGCTTCGTGCAGTTAGTAGGAATATAAGATTTGCTATTTCTAAATCACTCCACCGGCCTATGGTTTCGTCTTCTACATATTAATTTCCAACAATTACAGAAAGAAAAAGTAAAGATATAGATTTTACTCCTAACCACCTAACTATTGTAATTAGATTCCTACAGTTCATCCTACGTATTAATTTTATGTTATACATAAGAGGCAATCTTTTGGAAGTGTCTATTAATTTAGATGGTTATAACATGATTCTATACTTAAGCAACTAACTTCAGGTTGGTTAGTTTCCGCTCTTACGATCCTATATCAATATCGTGTCACGTGTGGACACAACAGCAAGTTCCAGCAACATTGGACTCGAGCGAGAAAGTTACACGACTGGCGGACGGTAAAACGTGCGAATCGCCGGTCCCAAGGCGCAAAAAATCGCATCGTAACGGTTAAAGGCCGTTAAGGTTCTGATCCTTGTTTGTTCGAGGTGGCAATTTCGTCGCGATTATTTTTCACTTGGCCGGCCGCTCGTGCAGGACGACGAATACTTTCGGGGACAGAGAGTCCTACGGCGCCGTGCTACCGGCTCTGGTATCAGGATGCGTAATCGGTTGGCATTCTCCGGGAATGGCGGGAGAGGGACTTATGGCAACGTCCTGTAATGACATTAGTAAAACGGGACGAGTCCGTAATTCATCGGCCCGTACCGAAGATTCCATAGATGAACCGTTGATACGCTTTTATTAATGTAATGTTGTTTCTTAAAATAGCGTGGGATTTGTTTTCGTCGATTGAGTTCGAAAATTCATTCGAATTTCAATCTCTCTCTCTCTTCTCGAAAAAATCTTTGATTATGTTCACTAGATATATTTTATGATTCAATAGACGTAATTTATCATTACATTAGAAAATGTATCTGTTCATTAGATGTATGCTCTCTTTTTCCCTGTTTTTAATTAATTTTGTAAAGTGTTTTTTCATGCAAACGTCGTGTCCTTATTTCGATAAAGAATTGAACGTTTGGATAAGTTTATCTTATTTAACATCTTGCATAAATTTACTCTCCTATTATGAGAAAACGATGTTAAGCGAGTTGTCCTCTTTCAGTAACAACTTTGTTAAGAAATGAAAGTCGCAAAGCCGATAAGGTCTCTTTGAAGTAATCGCCGGTAAGAATCGGCATGAGACATCGGTACACCGCTGTCGGGTTAACTTCTTATTCCAGTGTGGCAGCGTTCTTATCTCGTGATGCGCTCTTTTGATGCTGCCTCGTTTCGGCCTTCCTTTTTCTCTTGCGGATTATCACACGCCTCATGCTTCAAGGTATGCGCTGTCAACGGTTGACGATAAGGAAACTTTAAATGGACATCTTTAACTCGTTGCAATATTCTTATATGCATAGATAATATCTACATACTAATTAACATAAGTAAACATCGTACCACAGAAAATAAGGCTCGGTAAATCGAAAATGCTAAGTTTTACATCGATATTACCAGTCATTTTTTTAATAATTTTATAATTATATACGATATATCTTGTTATTGCGTAAAGGGAGAACCGTCATCGTCATTTTTCTCAATTTTTTAAATTCTTTTTTAACGTGTGTGTGTTGTTTGAAGGATGTCCTTACTCACAGGAGGTATTCTGCGACATTCGTATATACCCATTCATACTATATATTCTCACTGCGCGCGTTTCTTTAAGTCGAAGTTACCCACGTTCGTCTTTGGTGCAGAGAGATCAAAGGCATGCGCGAGTCCGTAAAGCGGACGCGGGTTCGCCACCCGCGTGTAAGAAATAATAATAATTAAATGCGCTTAATTACCGGCGAGTTGCCGCGAAGGATTCGGACGGGCGATAACTCAGCGCGGGGCACTTGGCTGCGGGAGAATGGCCGACGAGAAGCATTTGGTAGGATATTGCGCGTTGTGTTGCGAGCATACGCAGTTCATTAGGGTGGATCCTTTTCGGCCGGCAAAGCAACGCGGTCCAGCGGGGAGCGCGAAGGGACGAGGGACGAGCGCGTGCGAAGGGCAAAGATAGCTGCAGAAGCACGAAGCAGTTAATATTGTCTCCTGGGGGCATATTTTACGGCAGATACAATCTTCAGGATGCCTCGCTAAAAGCTACACGTGTTTATCAGCGTAAGTCTGCCCTCCCTTCACCCCCGTTCCGCCGATTCGCGACCCCCCTTTCGTATCTCGCCGAATCTGCTTTCTCCGTCTCACCTAACTGTATAGGGCCTCTTTCTCTTTAACAGCTCCCGAGCCCTTCGACGATGTAATTTCTTTCGGGGTAATTTCTACCGTCGTTTTCATTCGCCCCGGCCACATCATTTCCGGATTTATTTATCGAAAATCTCGCGCGTTTTCTTCGTAACGCGCGTGCCTAAAAAATGAGTAACAACATCAGTCATGGTGAGATGTTTGTGTATCGTTGAGTTCAATGCTTGAAATGTTAACATATAAAGAAAAGAATTTTATTTTTTCTCTCTCGAGAAAGTTTGTTGAATAAAATCCGTCGGATTCAGGAATATCACCGAAATTTAACTTGAATAAAAAGGTACGACAAAAGGGTATCGGTATTAGTACGCGAGCATGATTTCTGTGCACTGCGAGATTTCACTCTCTCATCTTCCTTGCGTGTTCGTGTCACGTCCAGTGCTTGTGCGCGTGGGATGAGTACACCTGGTATATAACGAAGGTCGTTCGTACACTACGAGTTGGTCTACCGGCTGATGATACCTCCGTCGAATGATGCGCACCTACCTGCTTCTCATACGCCGAATACCATTCCCGATGCCCCTGAGGCGTCGTAGCCAAGATCAGGCTCCGCGCGGTAGCCGCGCGCTTCTGATATATTATTTTCTCTCGCTCTCTCGAGTACCTGCCCTCCCGGTCGGTGGTACTTATCGAATTTTGCAATATTAATTATTCCCAATTTTCTTATTTAATTCGTACGTGGACCATACCATCAGTGTGGCGAATAACGCCCTGAGCTAAAATTTCAACTGCTATAACACTCAAATTTGTTCTTCTTGTTGTCCTTTAAGTATAACCCGCGGAAGTACAATTATTATTTGCGTCGTAGCCTGTCGTCTAATTATTTCGCAAAAGTACACGTATTGTGGACATCAAAGAAAGAAATTTACATGATTTTTATATTTATATCATGTACTATTGTATTCTTAATCGTGTGATTTTACATTACATAACGTTAGAACTTTATTAATCCTTAATTCAACTTCTTAAATTAATTATTAACAAATAAGAAGAGTAGTAATTTTCGACATCTTTACCAAAATAGATGTGTGCATTCACGTGTATAATAAATATCGCAGAAAGACAGTTTCCTCTGAGTGCAAAAGGCAAGCATCAGATATGTCTCTTTGTCCTGATTACGTAAGATAGAAGGCCGGTCTTGGCTGCGATTTCTACACTTTTTCGAGCGAGTAATAGATTCGTATGACAACCCTTCTTATGTAGTCCACTTTTCCTTCCGTTCGACCTGCTTGACGTTATTTATGATTCCGGTTAATCGAGAACTATATCGAATACAGTGCAAATAACGTATTTTCATTGCGCATATAATTCACGGGAGAAATCGCCACCTGCTTCGTGTACCGCGTCGCTATTGCGTTTAATAACTTTTACAGAGTACACTCGATATTTCGCCGTCGCGAACGACACCTGTACAGCGATGCAATAATAGTAATACTAATTGATTATTGTACTAAATAATAGTTCACGCATGGTGACGTTGAAAAAGAGAAATAATAATCACGCGTGCGCGTCCGGTGTAAAGAAAAAATGATATTGTGCAGGTAACAATCTTTTATAACACACCGTACCGGCGCCATGCTCGGAGCCTGTTTGCTTGAGTAGCGAATCAGTCATGTCATTATTGTGTTATCTTTCCGCGCGGTGACCACGTATACCTATCATGCGCGCAAAAGATACGAGAGTGATCTTGATAACGAAGCAGAAGCGACAATTTTCGCACCGACTTTTTTTATCGCGTAGAATTATGCATACTCAACCTTGACGTAAACGAATGTTACTTTTTCAACGATATTCTGTCTGATAAATCGACGGTGTTCATTTTATTTACTTTATTGATACAAAATGTGCATTCGTAAGTGGTTTAAGGGATCTCAACATGGCGATAACTATTACGTTTATTTGGCCTCTCCGTTATTGACCGTGTTTATAAGTTTTTCAGTACTCTCTAATGTGGCATAGGGAAATATTACAATGACGACGAAATAAAATTAAAGATCACACGCGATCAATGCCGAACGAACGAAGAAGCGGGCAATAAAGAGCGTGTATTTGCATATTCAACGCCCAGTCGTGTTACGACAATAAAATGCCACTAAACACATGTTCCGCGGTACGATACGGCCTGTCCCTTAACGCTCCGGTATCATCGGAACATTCTTTCGGTACAGGTCGTGCTTCTTCGCGAACAGGTAACACACGCCACCGACCATAATCGCAAATTACTCGGGTACCCCGAGCGTGTGTATTATACATACATACATTCTCGCGATTACACGTTTCTTCGTTTACTCGACACGGAAGTGTCACAAATTGACTCGCTCGAAAGGTCTCTCGTGAAAGTCCTAGTTTGATAGCGAAATGACGGGTAGATGTATGCGAAAGTTCCTGGCTATCTACATACGAGGCGAGCGACCTTTTACCACGATCTATGATCATGAGTTTGTCTAGCATCACTTATACTTGTTAACACGTTGATTGCTACGCTGGTCATCCATGATCAGCGCTTGACTTTCAGTAACTTCATAGTTCTGATGATCATTGATCCATAATCGATGTTAAAGGCAAATTTTTTTAATACTTAAATGGAAACTTAATATCATTTGACACGAACATTTAAATGGCACAAATTGGACAACGATGTAAGATATATGATAAATTGTATAATTCAATTTTCTGAAAATGTATTCCTTATTTATAAGAATATATTTTTATTTAATTAAAATTCTGGCCTACATTGTAAGACGAATAGACACCCTGAACAGATATCTAATATGTATTGAAGATGTATTACAGAACGAAAACAAATTTTTCTATAGATGTTATATATGAAAGTAATAAAAAGTTTGATGGCGGTTTAGAACCCGAATAAAAAATTGTTACAGTGACACACAAGTACAGAACATGTTTTTAAAACATATTAAAACATAAAGATAAAATAAGACAATCTTCATTAAAGCTATAAAATTATATTATTAAATATAAATATTGACTTTATTGAACTATTTTAGATGTATATAACATTCATCTTTGCATGGAAAGAGTATAAATTTCTAATTCTAGTTGCAAAGATTATACACAGATACGTTTTTTGTTCTACCTAAGTAATGCTCATTAATACTCTCTCCGTAATTGACGCTTCATATATAAATTGAATTAATGCTCGAAACTTGAAATATTGACTTGAAAATGACTAATGACTAAAGATTCATTATCGTTCCTCGCTTGATAAACCGCACAAAGGACGCGGACCGCGCCGTACCGATGGCAGGCCCCGCGAGCAAATCGCAATTCGTGCCAGCTATGCTCGCGCTTGCCGGGCGCGCGTGGGCGCGAGCGATTGTCTGGCGTGTCTCTTTTTTGCGCCTAGATCGCTCGCGGCAAAAATGAAAATAGCTCGACTCTATGCTCGCGGCTAAGCCTTAGCAGCTCCGCGGGCCGTGTAAGTTTCATACGTGGGCCTGGCCGCGCGAAAAGGCGGACAACCGCGTGCACGAAAGGCGCCTGCGTGTGCGTGCGCGCGCGTGTGTACGTCAAACCGCGTCGCTTAATTCTACCACCGATTTACGCACTGATTTACGCACTGCCGGCCATGTTAACCACAACGCGCGCATACAGGCACGTACTCTGACAGTTTTATGCGTCACCGGTTTTGTTCCGCGTCAAATGTCATGCAGACAACACCGGCCCGCTCAATGCACTCGGAGGTGTTGTAATTTCAATTAAAAACAGATCGAAGCGTAAAAAGACTTCTTGGTGCGAGATCGATAAGCATGATCGGCGTATCAGCTGTCAGTCTGAACAGGTGATCATCAGGTCATTTCAATTTTCTTAAAGCTACTGTTGCTTACCGCGTCTATCTTGCTGCGATCTCGCGAGAAAATACAACTTTAAACGGATTACAAATGTTTTTATTCATAAAGACGCACCTGCTACCTGAAAGTGTATTTTAAGAAAAATTAATTTAAAATGTTTTTCAAGAAAAATTAATATAGACACAAATATTATCTTGTTTTTTTTTTCAGGGGGAATGAGAAATCGCAACTCGAGATGGCAAATGATAGAGATTTTGCCGCACCCTACTCTACATATCGAGATTATATGTATATTGTCACGCTGATTGGCGTCGCGTAGTTATGTAGAGTTTATACGTTTCTCACATAATAGACATGACACGACCGATGTCAAAGAGAGCCGATAGTCGACTCCCCTTACAGCAAAATGCTGCCGGCACACGCGCGGCACGAATTCAGCGGGGAAACCGGGCCTCAGGCATCAGTATTTCGAAACCGGTTCCCGCGAGAGGTCCGGAATGACACCTACGCCTTTACGCGCGGCTGGCGAAATCGATTGAGGCGCGACGAATTTCGCTGACATGCCGATTTCCATGACCAATCGGCACGAGCGGCGAATTTCTCAATAGGCGTACAATAATTTAAATACGCTTGGTGATAAGGAACGAGTAAACCGGTAAGAATCTATAAAGGAAATACAGATCGCTTGATTATTATTTAAAAGGTAAATCGGAGTTTTTCTTTTGTATAAATTTCATGATTATCTCTATTCAAATGTAATTCCATTGAAAAATATAGTGCAGGATTATTGTAGACATTAGACTGGATCGCGGATTAAATTTCGAGGTAATTCAGTTCTCGCGATTACGGTTTATAACGCTTCATCAACTTCAAGCAGGATTCACCTTGGGTGTCGAGAGATGAGACGCGATTTTCAATGTATATAACTTTTGTCCGAAAGCTTAATTACTTTGTCACGTATCCGAGTGCAGTGTAAGTCTTATCTCGCGATCACGGGGCCGAGACTAAAGGATGAAGAGTGGAAGACTGCGTTTCGTGGGAATCGATTCAACGCGATACGATCGCCGTCGTTGTTAATTCCTATCAGGCATCGCGAGTGTGATACTAATCCGGCAGTCGGCCCGATCCCCCGAGGAGAGAGACACGGTCCGCGCCGTCGGTCCCGTATACGTTTTCTTATTTCGAATGGAGCGCAAAAGTGTCTTAATCTGACGCAAGAATGGGTGCCGTGACGGCTCCTTCGTTTGGCTGCGCTCAAAGAACGTAACCGATACTCGCCCGCATATGATCGGTAAATCCTCGACTTGATGTCGACTCCTCCTCATCTCGCCATCCGCGCTGTAACCGATCTGTTGCTGTCGTCACTGATCTCGCATCGGTCCAAAAAAATAGGTATGCAATAAATGTTATCAGAAAAAAATGAACAAGGAGGCTTAACTTTCTAAAAAATTATTTGTTTCTTTAAGAGGAACAACGACTTCTGTTACACAAACATATATTAATATCTAGAAACTAACGCAAGTAACAATTTATTCGAACTATATAGTTTTTAATATTCCAGTTCGTAGAGTTACGAGTTAAAAATTGCATAATTACATATATTAACTGGTTATTTATTCCATTTTAGAACACAAGGACTGCAATTCTTTTTGCAGTTTGTAATGTACACGGAAAGAACAATTTTGCTGAAGTATTAAAAAAGTTAGATACAGATCTGAAAGTAATTGTGTTAGACCATCTCAAAGTAATTATACTTAGAAAACATGATGAGCAATCCTGCAAAAAGTTTTCAAAAAAAAACTATTGAACATTTTACATAATTATATTTCGACAGTCCGACAAAATTATTTTCACAAATTTGCACTAGATACGTTTTTAGGTATTTCAGCAAAACGTTCTTTCCGCGTAAAGATAAATGCATTACGTGCCTTTCGCACGCATTATCATAAGAATCACACGTTTATGTATTCTCGTGCATTATCGTAAAAGATACGCGTGGGAAGACGCAAAGAATAGCGATAAGCCCGGCTTGGCGCGATTCAATTGAAACGCGGTAGGTGCTGCTACACAGGGGCCATTGTGCGTCCTCATAATATATGCGATTCAAATGAAATCGTACGAATGTAGTAAGCTGGAGGAAGCAAATAGAGCTGATTTTTGTCTACATTCAGACACTACGATAGCTGCTTTCTCTGGTTTTCTTCTCGTTCCTCTTCTTTCTTCGAGTTTGTGGCAGTTACAAAGACGCAGGCGTCTTCTCTTTATCCTGTTCAACTTGTATTGTCTATAGATTGAGGTTCATGAATTTTAGGGAGAATTCTTTCTGGTATCAGAGAATTTCGGAACGAAACGATCACTTCAGCTGTCCGCTAAATCGCTATGATACTTTTGACGTCACTGACTGTTGGATCGACGTTTCTCGATTGGACCTGGCTACACCAGAGCTGCAGCTTTTCACCTCTGCCTTAAACGGGATAATTAACCGTCTCTGCTCGCTTAACGGTAAAGCACGATATTTCAGACTGGAGCGCGACGGCGGTATACCGGGTATCATCATATATTGTATCCAAAAGCAGAGTGCAACCTCTCTCGCGCGCGTAAACCGCCCCTACGTTCTGCCCGCGCATTACGCACCTTGTAATTTCGTCCAATTAAAAGCGGTCGATAGTGATAGTCGAGAGGATGCAGCGTTCGATTCTAGAGAGACCGTGTGAGCGCATTTCTATTAACGCCGATAATTGCACCGCATGTACTGTACGATGCCGGAAAAGAATTGCCTATTTTTGTATCGATATGAAAGAATTATTGTATCGTAATTTCAACGATGCAATATGGACTTCAGGTGCAACGGGAATTTTTTTTGAGAATCGAAGGCAGCCCGCAGGATTCGTCTTCCTTATCTATAGGATCTACGTCACGTGCGGCCAATGAAAAAATAAAATAACGATAGTAGTCGTTAAACGAGCATCTTGATTTCATGATGGTATATATGGAATTTAAATGACGTTGTAAATTATTATAAATAGGGATCGCGAGAGTGATTCCTAGTCCGACAACAAGGTTGCAACGGAAATTATCCGCCCAATGCATGTAAGGCCACGCACCGTGGCGCACCTGCTCTCCTTGCACGCATTGCCGCCGTCGCGCGCGATAAGGGGAATCCAATTTAAACGACACTCTTGTAATTTTATATGGAGCGAACAAACAATAAAATTCATTTTCACGGAAGCATGGCCACGCGCGCCCTATAGTTAGCCAGATGAAATCATCCATTTCGAAAGTTATATGATAATTTTAATCGCGGACAGGTTCATCGACATTCCCCGTAGTAGTAATAATAATAATTATTATTTAGCGAATAATGAGATAATAACACGTGGTGATACTGTATTGAACGTAATACTCACGTTAGTATTCTTTATGAATTCTCCTTATTAATAGTTTCTACGTCAAACAAAGATCTGTCGTGTGTCAACCATTTTCGTATTATGTACTTTTATATTACTTATGTTAATACAAACATGTACATTATCATATTTCATTAAAGAGCAATGACGGGAGAAATACAGAAATAACAAAAATACGATAAGAGGGCAATAACAGAACTCAATTTACTGGCATCAAGGATTAAAATTTTATGGTAAACGAATTGCGTTATAAGAATTTCCGATATTTATATGCACGAGAGTGCATATAAATATCAGGATTCATGTCTATTTGCCATTAAAAGTCCATGCAGACAAATGCATATTTGCGACGCAAATTAAGTGATAAAACGTAAAACGATAGATTTGTCCTGGATGCGCAATTAAGATTTCTGTTACGTTTTGTACCTCGCGAAGCAAGAGGAAGGACTAAAAGCGAGTTTGTGCTCATGCCGGGCTTAGTGCTCATTAATAACGCGATTATTAGGCGCGGCGCCAACGACTTTACGCTATTCGAATCTTAACCCAATTGGCATCGGACAATTGGCCGCACCTCAGGCTGTTTTACCTTCTAATGAGATTTATCTTCTTTCTTGCGGTGACCGCGTGGCAATGCCACCCATAATTCTCCTGCTCTGTTTTCGTTTGCATAGCTCGTCGAATAAATTTTTACTTGTCACCGATAGCCTCGGCGCCTACGCGTGCATCGAAATACGAGCGAATAATACGCTCGGAGAGAGTAATATACTTGAAGATAGTCTTGAAAAGAGACTTGTGAAAAATCCCTTTTGTAAAATAATTTAATTCGTTATTGCTTTGACCTCCTTTTTACATAGTTTTCATTTTTACGATAAAACGTCCAATAGCCTTTAAAAACTTTTTTTATTTAAGCGTATATACCAACTTGATGCAACTTAAAATATCCATTCGTTGTTTTGTTAATCAATTACCTTTTCTCTCCATAAACATAGATACTTTCCATGTTAGGAGGTGACACAGGCAACAGTAACATTCCGGAAAGGAGCTCGCTTGCTCGCGCACGATACGTTCGCGTAGGTGGAAGGTCGAAACAAGATTCACGGATCAATGTATTTTCGCGGTGGAGGCAAAAGGTAGGACGTGCAGTTGATAAGTCTTGGGATCTTTCGTTAAACGTAATTGGAGCGCGGCCACTCGCTGGTCATCGACGGGCGAAAGTATTCTTATCAAAACTGAACAATCACGTGAAATCAAAAGGTGCGATTATGTCGGCGAACACCGATTGCGGTTGATAGTAGGACGATCTCGAGGAAAGAAAATCGGAACGAGTGATTTGCCAACAAACAGAAGAGAAAGGGATACCAGTGTAAGTCGCGGAAGCGAGCAGCGTCCGCTCGAGATCGATATCGATCCTCGCGAATTAAATCTCGATGTGTACCGGCGGTGCTTCCGGTTACGGAAGATTCGATCGCCAAGTTGCAATCGCCGACAGCTATCCTCTCGCCATTCTGTCGATACAAGGCATATCTTTTTTTCGCGCGTGATTTCTAACAAGATTAAAGAGCCGGTTGTTTGCGCAAGCCGCCACTGTAACAAATAGATCGTAGCGTTTGCAATAATAACGATCGCAACTAGGTCGCGACCTAAGCGTGTAAGTCGTTTTGAAATATCGAGTAGTCAGATAATTGCAGCGACAGGTGGTCTTGGATTGAGATCAGAACTTTTATCAATGAAATTTGCAAGCGGACGTTTAATGCCCGGCTCGAGCAACCCGCATTGACGTATTATCGAGCGGATAACAGTCACCGGTTCTGTCTGCGACCTTTTTCTTATTCTTGATAATAGATACAAGAAATGTGGTTTCTCTAGTCTTTGAAAAACGCCATATTTTTCTAAAATTATTTAATTCTCTTTCTCTTATTATTTTTTATATTCTTATCGCTGTTCTTGTTATCTTGTTCTTAGAGAGCTTGTCCTAGAATATTAATATGAACTCTCTGCATCTATCTATATATCTTCCCTCTCTCTCGCCTTCCTTCTTTTTTCCCTCCCCCCCCTCTCTCTCTCTCTATCTTCATTATATGCGATTTATTCTTTCAATCTCTTTGCATTCGTGTTAAGTCTATAATCTCCGATTATATAAGGATTAATGTCAGTATCGATTAGTAAACACATCAGTAGAGACGTATTAAGACAGTAAAAATTGCAGCGTCCTGTTTTGCAGATCACGTTGACACTTCGTTTCCAGTATGCCAAGTATCATACATTTATTAAGATTTCGCAGTAAACTCGACCACATTTCCAGTCACATTTATCGTTCGTCTAATAATCAGCCGCTCGAGCTACGAACCGTATACGCGCAACGCGCCTTACACTACCACAAACGCGACGTTTGCGATTTGCATACAATAGTACGATCTGACGCAGCGTTTCGCGCGTTTTCGACGCTGTCCTCTTAGAGACGCTGCGTATCACTGATTAACTTTCTGAAGCTAGTGACATTTATTGCACTAACTCCATGCACGAACCAACGACTAAAATCTTCCATTATGTATCTTCCATGGACATATCTGAATTATTTATAAAAATATCGTGTAATAAGACATGCGGAAATTCATGTTTGCGAATAAAAAAAACATGATTATCACAACATCTAGGAAAAATTATCCGTTTTATTTGTGATTGAGAATCATAAATTTCGAAAGACAAAAGTTAATAAAAATGTAAATTAATTAATATGTGCGCTGTATATAAATAGGTTCTTTGGTATAAGTGAAAAATATATAAAAAATAAAACGAAGCTCTTTTGTTCGAAGGTCTGTCGATATAGTAGGTATATAGATGGTTATCGGAATTATGGCAGGTCCCAAATTGGGTGTTATATGCACATTATAAATTGGCCGGGGTTATACTTTTTCAGGATCGAGCCGACGAATCATCCGCATTAGTGGAACATTCTGACGAAGTTCTCATTCGGAGGACCGTTACGCGAAGAAACGGCTATAAATCTGTTGGATCGACACTGATTGCATCCATAAATCGATCGACTTATTAAATCAATTAAATCGATTTATTAATTTTGACGCAGAAATCACGCGGGACCGGTTGCCATCTCTCCAAGGTGATTGATTTATCGGCCTTAATCAATTTCCATGCCGAAAGTTTCGCATGAATAAGTAATTCTTCCTGCGTGGTCCTCGGCTATTAGCAAGTCGTTCAAATATGGGTATATTATCCGGATGACTTTCGGCATCATGACGCAGCGTGCTCCATTTTTCAAAATGACCAGAATTTCTCGAGAAGAGAAAGGATCGTTATATTAACCCTTATGAAGAGGCACGATCTCGTAATGGAGTACCGCGAAAACTGGTATAAAAGATAAATGAGACAAATTTAAAAAGCAGTTTAAAGATTCGCTACAGCAGAAGCCGCAAAGAGACGTTGCGAGACTTTGTCATGCTTTTAAGTAGTATCCGGATAATGGAGCAATGTAAAATATGCGTCGATGTCCCACATCAGTAAACATGTTATTAATCATTCCTGCGTTAAAATTTTTTTTACAAACATCCTATTTCCTAGTTTGATAGATTCTATAATGTTAATAGATAGGTTAGAACTAATAATTACTCTTTGATTTTATCTGTCCGTGACTCCCGGTCGGTGTTTAGACAAGTTATATTTATACAACGATCTTAGTCACGATGATCTGTTATTGTCATGAGATAACAATATTATGTAATACACGACGGTACCGATCACTCCCGTCTGTTGCTACTGGAAGATCGGCAATACGTGTCGATGACTATCTGAATGACACTCGACTGTCTTCGAGTGCTCCAATTTGTTTACTGACGCGCGCGAGTATTACCTTGATAGACCTCCTGTTGAGATCGACCATTTTAAGTAGCATTCAAAACTCTTAAATCATGTTAAAATTATGGTCGGAACGGAGATTAGTGTCCGATGCTTTTTTTTTAAATGTTTTGTAAGTGGAGCCTCTTAAATTAGATTTTGAAGGATTAATATTTAATCTCTTGTAGGCAACTAATGATATTTTCGAGAAAATGAAATATAATCGATAACATATTAAATCATCGAGAAGATTACTACTGTAACAATCAACAGTCGTCGAACTTATAATCAATGATTATTAGTATTACGGTAATAGTATAATTATGAGATATGTTCGCGATGAATATACGAATTCGCGATCAAAAATTACGATGTTTTCATAAGCGTTTTATATCGAAGGTTTCCTCCGATATGAAAGATCGTGAGCTACAAATAGCACGTCTTCGGAATTAATGGTCACTGTGAATGCACCTTTAATCGTCGGACCCTGCCAACTCCGCGGGATGCCATGCCTCGAGTCAAGCATTCCTGACACCCTGAAGTGACTGTCGGAACCAGAAATGGAAGAAGTAAAGAAGGAGAGAAGAGACTGGGAGTTAAACCAAGAGATCGAGAAAATATCTAGAGTTCCGTGACAATAAGAGGACACTCTCTCTCGTCAACCTCACCTATTATTTGCGACCGACATTTATCCAGAACCAACAATCACGTAATGACGCCTTTATCAGAATCTAGGTTTGCCAATTGGTGCCCTCACTTGGTGCTAAAAGTGCCTCACGGCGGATTCAGTTTATCTAGAGCACTACGTGATTTCTTGCTTCATCTATCTCGTTTGTCATGGAGAGAAAATATCGTACTAACAAATTAGCGTGATACCGTGCACTGCGTATCAAAAATATTTTGCGTGATAAGAATTTATTTTACACAGGAATGGAATGCGGAAATTTCAATAAGGACGTCCGCCCCAACCACCCCACTTTACTTCGCTTTGGTCACCATGCTCGTTGATTCTTTTAGTAACCCCATAATGTACCGAAATTACGACGCCGAAATGGCATTAAGAGATAACGGTGCCTTAGTCTTCTCATTATTAATACCACACGCGACCGTTCGATAGTGTGTCTATAGTATCTTCTTGAAACAATTAATCTTTGACGCCACCCATGGAACTCTAATTACCTAATCTATTCTAAGTTCGTTCAAAATTTCGTACGGCTTTTAGAAAGTGAGATTCATCTTGATCATGAAATTTGTTTCGAGACATGCTAGTTAGATTTCAATATTATACATATAATCATAATTATATAAAATAATCTACGTAATTATTTAAAATTTTTGGAGTAGAAACGACAATCTCTTTATAAATTTTTTTTGTGCGTAAAAAGAATACTATAATGATGTGTTAATTGTATATGAGAACGGTAGTATAGTGGATTATTACCACTGCAGTCCCGTACGCTGTCGTAAATACACAAATAGCAAAGCATAAAAGCTAATCCGTGCAACTTTTCAGTGGCGTCGATTAGCCGTTAGTCATGGAAGAATTACGAAAAGGACGGGAGGAGAGAGGCAAGACGAAGAAATTGCGCGGACAGAATCAACGACGTGCGAATACGTGCGAAAAATCATCTACGACAGCGTCTCAGCGCTGCTGGTCGGCGGTCGAGGAAATAAGAGTACATCTGCCGCAATCCCTGACGGAAATAGTAGCCAGACTACAGACGGAGTCTCGTTGCATGATATTTTAAGTGATATCAAGTTATTAATACTACGCGGTAGGTATCCCGCGCCTAAATATACATTTTTGGCGCGAGCCCAAGTCAACCCCGGCTGGTTTTAATCGCGGGGGGATAATGTTTTACTCGATAATTGGAAACTGTAGGTCTCTCACGTGGTCCCCCTCTCGAATTTGATAACCTTTAATCGAGCCTTGCCGATGTATACAACACACATCTGTCGCCTGTGTGCTGTTGATATTCTTCGAGGAAAATCGCGAGATATCTCGACGAATCTCTTCAAGTGACTTTTTTAATTTTCCTTTCCTTGTCTCGTATTAGGCAAAACGTCACTACGTGATTTGATAATATTTATTATGGTTAGACAAAAAAGAAAAATTTTTAAGCATCTTATTTATACATCTCTACATAAATTAAGCGATCGATCAGGTATTATCGGAATGAATATCAATATTTTATGATTAAATGAGAGACGTCAGTTACGTCCCGCGGGAAGGAGGAGGTCAATGGTCTATCAAAAGACGGTCGAAGAACCCTCTCGCGACAGCCTTGGTGGTGGGAGGGTTGGTAGTTAGTAGCCGAAGAAGCATCTGTTAGCGCCAAGCATTCACATGTAAATCAAGCACCACTAAGAGAAATAAACAATTGGAAACAAGCGTGCAAGACGAGCCTGACGTACGGGAAGATGCGCAAGCAAGTTTCTGCTTTGAAGAAAAAAAAAAAGGACGAGGCGAGAAAGATCCGACGTTGAGTGCGAGAAGGGTGCGTATGAATTAAAATCGTTGCTCGCAGCGCCATTGTCACTCGATCTGTCCGATCTCCTCCGTGAAAGTCACTGTATATTATCTAAGATTCCGCGCTTCATTTTGCAAAAAGCAACCATTTGCATTCTGTGCATCACCTGGAGGTGTTTTCCAAGTAACGTTAAATGTATTATTATATCAATGTTGGTCAAGTTGAATGGCTTCCAATTCAGCTTGGATCCCTTTCAAACGCGATATTACATATGAAATTTATATTACAAAGATACGCGAAAGAATCTCCACCGTGGAATTCGGTCTAAAAATATCTTTTTCATATAAGATTTGGGTTTAAAGTGAGCATCTTCATTTTTTTAATAGCCGCTGCGTACTTTATTAGGCCGTAGTAATTCGAAATGTCTGTATTTTATTGCACCAAGAACAATCTCGGTAGCTTAATAACCGCGTCACGTAGAAAATAGCGGTCGAGGAAAAAGATTAAACGCCCGCCTGAAATCGGACTCTAATTACCTGAAGAGTAAGGTCACCGCATTAAATCGCCTCTCTACGCTGCGCATATATCGAGGTTCGGTGAACCCACACGCTATCAATCTTGAGACGTAATCGTCGACGTTTCATTAGAGCGGCACAATGTATCCGCGCGAACAATTTCCGTTCGCGTTCCTCTCGGACGTACAAATATCGTTGTAACGGAGCGGCAACATTAATTCGCAACGTAATTCGCATCCTCCTAATTTCGAGTTCTCATTATTTATTCTCCCCACGTTTCCAAATAAAGCGCAGCATGCCGCCCGTGCCGTCCGTATAGTTCGATGGAAGTTTCGTATTTTCTCTCATTAAATCGATATCATTATTGGTAGCTCGCGCGCGCGCGAGCGAGACTTTTGAAGGGCGAGAGAGTCAGTAATTGCAGGTGTAATACGTCCCTCGTTACGGACGATTTATTCGTTTCTGTTAGTCCGATCGCGATCTGTACGAATATTTCAGGATCTCGTCCGGTCTTCGTTTCAGCTTGCGTTTCCGCCTTTTTCTTGTCTCTTACACTTCTATATTGCTTCAACATTTCGCAGAAGTACATAATAGCCAAGTAGCAGCAGCTGGTTTTAATGTCGTCTTCCCGGCTGTATTTTGATAACAGTAAATCCTTGTCAGTTATATGCTTTATGCGCTTTGTACAAAATAAAATAAATATTTTTTACTTCAACATCTTACGACAGAATTTAAATTAACGCTATATATAGAGAGATTAATACATTACTGCTTGTATAAAAATACGCGTACGATTATTATGTAAAACGTAAATAAATTATTGTATAAACGAAAATAACGCTTCCTCTCTTATGTATTTTGAGATTACTAATTACAGCTTTGTTCGAATCCCATTGCCAAACATGAAGTGCTTGAAAATACTTACGATACCGATACCGATAGTAACGTCGACCTTGCGAAGTGAGCGAGGGTAGCAATTTCGTCGCGGTTTAATAAAATATCAAACAACTCTTCTCTCTCTCGACGAATCCTTTTCATCTAAACGAGCGGGTACGGGATTAAAGTGAGTTCATTGAGAATTTCTGAATCACGTTTGCCCCATTCCCGAGGGGCAGACTCGTGCCCGCCAATTACGAGAGAAGTTGCTTCCCTCTACGGTTCTTCCCGTACTCCATCCTCGCCTCTTGCTTGCAACCGCGAAGGTCACGATATGCGCTCGACCGCAGTTACGGCCTCGGGGAAACAACGAGAACAACAGGAGGTGACGGTGGGAGGCATCTGGGCACCTGGCCTTTGACCCGAACTTCTGATACCGCGAGATTCGTGATCGTATATTGCTTTTCTTTTTATTTGTCCTGTGAGGTCATCGATTATGGTAATCGGGGATAGGTTGACTGTGAGTCGTCGAGTATCGTGTGTGTATATGTATATGAATAAGATGTGCATTAAAAATAAATTATAATATACATCGAAAAGATTTGAAATTCCTATAAGAAAAGTGAGCATCCTAATCGTTCGATCATTATTACTCTTTTCATTAATTATAAACCTAATGTTTGCTCTTTTTAACATATATGTTATGTTATAAGTGTTAAGCAAAATATAATTCTAAAAATCCATTTATGAGAAATACGTGAATCTAATTGAAAAGTGTTTATCTCCGGATTCTTTTGAATTTGATTCGAATAATATTATTGGATAATGAAATCGAAGAAATAAATTAAAGATATACGTAATGCCGGCGTTATCAATGAATCACATGTAAATTGCTCATGTTTTACTCGTACTTAAGCACCTGTATTCTCATCTTGAAGATTTATCTTTAACGAACAGCATAATTTCAGTGATCTTGTCATAAATTATCTTCAATTAAACAATAGCCCGAAATGTGTCTTTGCAATAAATTTTTTAAATGAATTATTCTTGAAAAACAAGTAATAATTCGTACAGAATTTCCAAGAAGCTAACGTAAAACTTGGCATAAATATCGGTATGAATATAAATATCATTTATACGTGGTGAAGAGTGAAGTAGCGGTGGAGAATGACGTTGACCTAATTTCAGGTTAGTAACTGTCGCATGCGAGAATAGAGCGCGCATGTTTCATTTGATTTGTGTCTTAGCACCACGAAGATAAGTTGTCCAAGCATCTCAGTCTTCCCCCATCTTAATTAAACCAACGTAAACACAATAAATCGGATCAATATTGCAGAGAGAATTGCGTACTAAAAAATAATAATTATTAATCCAACATATTAATGGAAGGTATTTTTGATTGAATGATTAGAGACTTACATCTACTAAAAATATCAAATTTTTTAAATTAATATTGGATTTTAACAGCATTACATCTTCAGATATATCTTTGTAATATATATTAACGTATTCTCATATAATATTACCTAGACATTTCTATTCAAATCTCTATCTACAGAGATATATAGAATAAGAATATGAATTATAATACTACGATAAAAGTCGATGAAATGAAAGCATAAAAAATTTATTGTTTAACATTCATAGAAGAAATCTATCCGAGAGAATCTATTTCAGTGAAAACCAATGAGTCTAAAAAGAAATGTTGATAAAGACGCGTATCCATTCTCACGGAAGACTTTCGTATGTCTGTGTGTGTTTGACCAGTAAAAAATCAATCTTTCTCTAGAAAGTCATCGTGAACACTCATTTTCACGGTCGAGGGAAATCGTGGGTGTGCGGAAGAAACGAGCGACGGGGAAGATAGAGGTGGAGGCGAGTATGCGCGCCCTTGCCCGTTACTAGAGAACGTGCGCCGGCTTTCGTGCCTCGCCGAGATAAGTGGTGTATGATTTGGCGATGATTGATGGGGTCGTAGGTCAAAGTGATCAGCGGCGCTCCGGGCACCTCGGCTCACCTGACTCAGCGCGAACCTGAAAGTCTGGAATATCGGGGAGCCTTCCCGGCCTTCCCCGCGTGTAATACGCCTTCACTTGTATCCTCCTTCGCTGTTTCCCTTGCGGTGTTTTGCTCTCCCTTTCTCTCTCTCTCACGCCTTCTTTCTTCGTTGGTGCCACATGCGAGTGCTCTTCGCGCTTGATATCGCGGTGTACCGTCGTTCTCGTCGGCACCTTCGAACGGGCCTCGAGCGACGTGACGATTTAAGACTTCGATGCGTGTTTGGATGATGTTTCATTCGCTGCAAAACGGCATGCCGCTGGCTTGGATTGAAAGAAAATTATCACGGCGCTTTATAAATGCCATAGGAAATGCACTGGGTCCAAAGAAGATTTCGAAGCAGTTTTAATTGCTGAGTTTGTCTTATCTCTTATTTTGTTTTTGTATTATCTTACATATATTTGAAAATATTAAATATATATATATATATATATCATAGAGTGCGAGCGTCGTGTAGCAGATAGCACACTGATCTACTGTATTAGAGATCTAGCTCCTTTCAGAAGGCAATAACAAACCACCGAGTATACTAGGAAACCTTTCTACCAAAAATTGCTGTTCAGAATCAGCGTTTAAATTGTAAGTCCCCAATTTACTTTGTGTACGATCAATGTACGCGCAAAGGTATGAGAGAGAGAAGCCTACTCGCTAGTAACAGTATATGGTACTTGAAAAAGAAGAAGAATTAAATATTAACTTTCTTTAAACGCGAATATATATATATATAATAGTTTAAGAAAATTTTTTTTATTTTACAGAATATTAGAATCAATAATGTGAGATTTATAATAATTTTTTAAAAGTATTTTCGAATAAAAATATATGGATTTAATTGTTAGATTTAATCGAGATGCATCCTCAGTGTGTCCCAATTGAGAAGCAATATAACTTTAGCATTTTCACGCAGATTTTTAATTCACAAGAATGGTCAATCATTACGCCGGACAGTCGATGATATACGCAGTAATAAATAAACACCAGTGAAAGTCTTGATGTTGAATAGGGGCATAAATTTAGATTTATCGGTAAAAGTTTAGCGACGTCGGTTGACTCCTGTAACCCTCAGGGGCGAAAGGAGAGGACTTGCTCGTCGCGCAATTAAAATATATCGACATCCGCGTGTAATAAAATAGAATCTCGCGGGTATGTGTTCCTCGCAATCCATTCAATTTCCACCTGCGTGCGTACCGATTAATTATTCGATCGGATGGTTAATCATCGACACTTGTGATAACAAAATAGATGGATTCGACGTAGTGAGAAATGTTATCCGTTGCACCTTTGACACCATCGACTGAAGTAGTGGCGTTTAAAGTCGCGTTGGGTAGTGCATTTCGTCCCTAATGTGTGAAACGATTCTACGTATCAACGAGAAAAATGACCATCCGACGTGGAAACAAGCAGAACTGAGATCTACTCCTTACAAACTTTTTTCGACTCGGTGCATTACGAAGCCTGCTCAAGCAATGTCGACCGCATTAATTCGGGATAATCAATTTGGGCCTAATTGGGGATTACGACGAACCGCTCAGGGGCCCCCAGACCCGCCTTCTCGTCCCTTTTTCTCCGTAGGAACGCGGTCGCGACCGCGGCGCTAATAGATTAATTTATTACGCCAAAGACCTCAAAGACGCCGCCTGACTTCGTAGCTTGGCGACATATTAGTATCGTGTCACGGCCATCGTTAAACGAACTCAACGGAGAACCGCGAACCTTCCACCGATGGAATGTTAATTCCATTGCAATGCACGCACTGGATGCCCTCAGGAATGCACACGCGATGTGGGTGACATCAAATTTTTTTTAATTGCATCTTCATAAATTTTCGTAAAATTTAAAATCAATTTTTACAATTTTTCTACAATAATTTCGATAAATTCAATATTAATATATTATATTATTGTGCATCTGATTTCTTCTTAAAAGAGAACATCAGATATGATTCACTCCGATTTTACTGAATTTTATAATAAAAACGCATTAAAAAGTTTTACATTATTGACGTGTAAATTTTTTAATGCATTTTTTTAATGCTTGAAAGGTATATTCTATAATCTAGCATGTAATGCATTTTAGCTGTTTCCTTGTAAGTTATACGCTCTCAATCTCTGACATATACAGGCGTGACAAAATGCATCATTGTACAATAATATTACTGTTTTTCAACACACAGGCTAACTATAATCGCCTCGTTACGGTTGTCTTTCTCGTATTTGTTAACGTTAGATCTTATTCCTTTTCATTATGTTCTTCCGATATTATAATACGATCATACACGGAATAAGACCATTAGTGTTATTAAACCAGCGTCGCGAACTAATACTGATCAATATAAATGATCAATATAATCTATTCCTGTCTGACAGTTTTCTCTTATCGTCTCTTCCGACGATCATCGTCGACATCTTCACAATCTCTTCTCCACGATTGCTTTCTGCGATTGCCAATTGAATATCGAACGACATACTTAACACATCAAGTGTTACGAGAAATACCAGTCTAAGATGATAAAATTATATATGTATAGAATGTCTGATGAGAGAGAATCGATTACAGCCTTCAATTTACAGCTGCGAGAACTGTCATTTTCGCGTTTCTCCAACAATAAAATGATTAGATCTAAGTTACTTTTTCATCGTAATAAATAGTTGATTATCACATGGATCAAGGTATCATTAAATATATATATATATTAAGAAAATTTCTGTTTAATGTAATTTAAAAAAAAAAATTTATTTTATTTTTTATTTATATTACGCATACATGAGTATAATAATAAGAATAACACATTCATATATAAATTATAATTCAAGCTGTAAACACAGATATTATGAACGAGATTGATAATAATATTCAGTCTCGCGAATCGAGTACTTCGCACATTTTACATTTCTGTCTTTTTTTTCATTGAGAGATTTTTAAATGAATCATTATAATATTGCGATATTTTCGAAAATTGGCGCCTATTTATCGAGAGAGAGAGAGAGAGAGAG
>NW_017274954.1:419228-429888 GCF_001594065.2 Cyphomyrmex costatus | reverse complement strand
AGAGAGAGAGAGAGAGAGAGAGAGAGAGAGAGAGAGAGAGAGAAATTATAAAAGCTTCCACGAAAGCTCAATTTACACAGTGGCGTACTCAGTCCAGCGTTCGTTCCCCGGAGAAGCCCGCGTGAAATCGCGAGAGACCCTTAACTCTCAACACCATAAATCCAAGCTGTGTAGCGTCATTAGCACCGAATAACGAGCCCGGTGTTATGGTTGCTCCAGCTGGAGTCCCTATCGCGGTTCCACGTCCGAAATAACAACACCCATCACCAATGCAACCGTGGTGCAACGGGGTGCGTCACATTCCCTGGAGATCCCGAAATAAGCTCTCCCTAAACGCGACTCATTTGCACAAAGATTCCGGAATTCGCCATGTGGAAATCTTACGCTATTTTCTCGCGAATTTTTTATGTTCATAATTGCTCATTACGATGTGTGAGATTTGCTTTATAAAAAAATTATTTAATATTATTTAAAAACTTACTTACGTGGTATATAATATTCACACTCTAACATATCTTATATATGATCGCACCAATAACCGCTGAATAGCTCTCATTAGCCTGATTATTCTTGTTATTTATTATTTAAAAACTTGTGTGAATTGTATCATGCTTTTGATGGAAGCCGTATTTACGAATTGTTAAATTTTTATTTTTAAACTTAATCTTGTATTTACTATAACAAATGATTTTTTTTTTCTTAATAGGTTTTTTAATTTTTCAATTTTATGTAATACCTACTATTCGTATTCCAAAAATGCTTTACGCGCGAATATTGTGTAATAAAAGGGATGACTCATATTGGAGAAGCATCGCTTACGATTTTGTGAAATCCATTTTCGACATGTTGTTTGGTTTTCGGTTTACCGTTTTATGTGCTACATAATTTAAGTCCAGATTATAAAGCACGTGCATCTAGCTTCCTTCCTTCCTTCTTTTACTCCTCTCGCTTCTTTTTTTCTACTTTTTCGATTTCTACGTGCGATCGACAATTAAAGAACAACAAACCAGAAATTAAAAAGCTAATAAAGCTAAAAGCATTTAAAACTACGTAAAAGTAGAACAGTTATTTCGACAGATTAACTTTATTTATCCATTTTGAGAATAAACGGCTATGTGAAGTTGGCCCCCCCACTATTGCAAATCTAAAAATGACCATGACCATTCGTTTGGTGGTCGTTTGGTGGTGTTTGGTAGCCCATTCCGGACGTTTGGTAGTCAAAGATATAATGAGAAATGTCAAAAAAAGAAGAACGCGCGTGAATTTAGCCCCCCCATTTCTAAAACTCGGCTTTGCAAACTGCAAATGCAATAATGACCGTAAGCATTCGTTTGGTGGTCGCTTACTGACGTTTGGTAGTCCATTCCCGATGATTGGTAGTCAAAATTATAGTAGGAAATATCAAAAAAATGATATACGCGCGTCAAGTTACAAACTTCACCAAACGACCACCAAACGAATGGTAATGGTCATTTTTAGATTTGCAATAGTGGGGGGGCCAACTTCACATAGCCAGAATAAACATGAAAATTATACCAAAAGTTAAGTACTTTCTGAAATGTTTTCTATATTTTTTAGAGTAGAATCTCATTTCAAGAAAGTAAAAATACATTTTTGGAGAAGAGTAAAAATGTTTCACTTTTTGAAAAAGAATGACAATTTTCACTCTTGTGGAGCCAAGAAGTTTTTAGAGAGTACATTTTATTGTTTGCAAAAATTTCTTTGAAGCTGTCTGTCGTATCCCTAGATAAATAGAGATAATTTAATCCCAGAGATCGCACAACTGAAGAACGGTGACGCAGCAAGAACGAATCGATCCCGTCTCGTCATCTATTCATATCGATCTACGTGGCGCGACGAGAGTCCCATGGAAATTTATTTATCTTACGATCGGCCGGCGAACGACAACACCCACGTACACTCACGTCTCTCATTTACGGTCGTCTGAACGCACAACGCGCATTCTCAACGCACAGAACCATCGTCGACATCGCTCAGCTCCACCAACGGCGATTACACTAAAAAAAATTAAAATCGTCGTTGCGTGTTGTGACCGCTTTATATATTTTTTTACCGCACATCTATAACGCACAACAAAGTAAGGTGACTCATTTAGTTGGGGAAGGATTCACGGAACGCCAGGCTTCGTCATCGACCAACGATTCCCTTTATAGCTAACAAAATTACGTTCATGAACGGCGAATAATGCAAGTTTAATATTCTCGCAGTTTGAAAGAAATTTTTTAGATCAGTTTAATGGTAGCATCAGCCGAGCAATAATCAAGAGGTACTCACGCGCACTCATTATATCGGTGTGCTCCATATTTTTCCGTCCTCCTTCGCCGCCCTCGACGCCATGAGTGTGTACACACACCGGCACCGAAATCGTCGTGCAATTACTCGCCCATAAACGAGCGACGCTAAAGGAAGTTATGCGCCCGGCCAATAAAAGCACCGTCAATGACACACGCACGGCCGCCAGCAAAAAGCGTTAATGGCCGCCGCGCACCGTGCAAGGCCCACGAGCACAATGTATACGTTATACAGGGTGCTTCTCCGCTCATCTGCGCTGTTAGAAGCAGAGGAGCTCGGCGATAAAGCCGATCGGTCAAGCTGCCGCGCCGAAAATTAACGCGGTCAATCACCGCCTAACGATTCTACTGCCAGATAAGAATGACATTTTAAATATCTTTATTGCGCTTTTTACAGCGTATACCGTCCATTTAGGCTCGTCGAGGAAACGTCAACTCGTTTATATCTTTCCACTTTGAAGCATAGATAATTTGCGAAACGAAATGATGAGATGTTAATATTAGAAGTGTGCTAATGAACGTGCTGAGATAGATAACGCGAGAAATGACTGATTAAAAAATACCGTTAAGTAATTAAATTTTTCTAATAAGTGGAGGAAAAGATCAGTTTTATTGCACGATTATCATCAGACTATCAATAAAGTTTAAATTTTTTCAACATCATTGATTTCTCTCTCTCATTCAAGATGAATATATACACTTTAAAATTACCGAATGTAATAGGAATTAAAATCATGAAATTATTATTTTTTTAAAATTGCTACAAAATGTCAATGTCTCAATTATAATTATGATATTTTCCATTTTTTGTGAAAAATTATAATAGTGAGAGAGAATTAAAATTTAAATAGAACCTTTTTATTACGCATAATTAAATAAATGTTCAATTTTTTTCATAACATCACTCATCTTCTTTTTCAGCGTCTCAATTATATTGTACCATATAATGGAAAAATAAGATACGATTATTCGCTGTCGTGTTTGCTCTATGTATGGATATCACGCGATCTTTGATAGTAAACATTCGCACTTCGTCGCGATACCATCTTTAATTGAACTACTTCGAAAGTGACACCCTATGTGCATCCACGCACGCGATTAAATCACTCGGCGACGTCGAGAGCCACAGAGCGGTCAACAACACGCGATGGCAGCGATCGGCAGCTCGCTCATGCTCGCGAACCATAAATGCCTTCTTTGCCGTACGCGCTCTATGCGAATATAATATGCTTGTCAATAATTTATAACACAGTCGTTAACGGCCGCTTTTTTCCTCGAAGCTTTTGCCGAGGAACGCCGACGACGTACTGTCTTACGCACTTTGCGCAACGACGCGCCCGCATTCAAATTTTTCTTTTTTTTTTTTTTTTTGACCAGGTTCGATAATTATTTATGGGTTCGGCTCGATTCCCATCGTCATTAAAATCTCGCTTGCCCGCTCGCTCCTCCAATTAATTGCGCGCGAAATGCTTTGGCGATCGGCGTGAGCGATGGCATACCGCTGCTGAACAGTTGCGGGTTGCTTTCCATCGAGGGTTACTGCGTATGTGCGGTTTATACCGATCGCGGCGAAGATTATGTCGGAGTTCTTGCCATCTTGAGTCGGCGGTCATGGTCTGTACCATCGAGATCGATGATAACTGCGTATGGACTGCATCAGAATTAATTAAATGAGAATCTGGGAAGCTTTGTGAAAGTGCCGAAAAAAAGGTAGAGAAAGAAACTTTGATTATTATAAAACCAAGATTGAAATTATTACAGTTTCGAGAAGAATTTAGTCTTCATAGATAGGGAGAACCTATCTTGTAGAATTATATTTCGATATTACACTCTCTAGACGATCTCTCTATTAAACGTAATTCTCATTCAAAGCTATGTCAGTATATTGGCTACTCTTTCTTAAGCATCGAGACGCTGTGGACGCTGCTTAAGAAAGACAAGCAGTACGCTGGCAGGTCAACAAAAGCATATTTCGCATTCGCTGGGCATAAGCAGCATTAACTCCAAGAATAGTGCTAGCGTGGGCAGTTCTCCCACATGCCTTCTTACACGTCACAGGCGCGTCACACGAAAGAAGCAGGTAAAGCACTCCGTTCTAAAACAAAAACGAGCGTAAGCGCAATGTCTTCGATAGGAGAACTTTGCTGAATTATATGGAATCATGCAATGACATTTTAGAATTAGAAACATAATATTATTGAGTCTTGTTAAAAAAAGTTCTAACAAAATTCGCGCGAATGCAAAAGATTTAATTTCTACATTTAGAAACTAAATTTGCAATGACATTTTTGCATTTATTTATTGAAATATAGAAAGACAAAATGGAAGGCAATAAGTCTCTAAAATGATGAAAAATTGTTAATTAATTACTTTCTTTATATTCCAAAATAAATTTTGGTATCATATTTTTTACAAACTGCTATAATGTAACAAAAATTAAGTAAAAAATATATAAGTATAAATTATTACGAATATATTTTTACAAGAAAACACTTTAATGAAAGGTATTTGATAATGAAAAAAAGATCTAGTTACAGGCAGTTCTCCGTAGAAGTATCCAGCAGTGAAGTGATTACAAAGTTTAAAAGTGTTTTTGCAATTACATTTATGATGTCTACATTATTATCATCGAGAAATTTAAACTACCAGCGAAACGATCAAAGTATAAATCGTTCTTAACGTTAATGCTGCCGAACACGCAACTGATATTAATTGGCCCTTAATGAACACCCACTTAAGACGTATCGATAAACAAGTCTATTTTCGAATCGAGGAATATCTCTTTCTCTTTCTCATAATAAGGTGTCGCGTTATCTCAGAGAGGAGAGCAACTCCTTGCGAGAGAGTTGTCGTTTCTCTCTCTGGCGGTTCGTCACGTCGTCGGAGCGGTCGGCCTCGATTAGGCCTACAGAATAAATTTCTGCGGAGTGTGGGAGCGAGGCGGTCGAGGTCCTCGTCTCCAATTGACCCCACTTTGCTGCGAAACTCAAGTCACTATGCGGGCAGATTTCAGTACGTATAACGCGGGCGCATGCCTAGATTTTCGCAGATTACGCTCGGGTCTCCCGCAGGTGAACCACCGGCCGCAGCAGATCGCGCCGGATAAACGCTCTGCACGCACTTACCTTGGTCAAGATTAAGAAAGATAAATTTTAGTGATAGCAGTGAATAATATAATAACTAATTTATGATAGTAATAAAATTATAAGTTGTAATTATGTAAATATGTATAAATTTTTTTCATTCATAAATGAGAGAATGCATGTTTACACTTCAAAAATTGGATATACATTACATTCTCAAGTTTACCGCGAGACAATTCCATGAAATTTATTTATCGTTTGTTACATGACAAGATAGATTATTGTAGTCGTTTCAATTAAATTATGTCTAAGGAAAATTCAAGGGATTAAACAATTACAAAGTTTAATTAAAATGACATCTTATGAAAGAGCGAGGAAAATTGTGTTTCAAGATCTTTATTTCTAAAATTTCTGGTTTGTATAATATTGCACAATTTTATTTACTTATTATATTATTATCTTCATTTTTATATAATCTGCATAAGTAAAAATAAAAAAAAAAATTTTGAGTTCGAGAATAATTATTTTTCTAGAGAATTTAGAGAGAACTTAGTTTAACATGATAAAATGAAAAAGATAATAGCGCGGTAGATCTTATCGCAAATCAGTATCCACTTTTAATACAATAGTTTTTTTTATTGAAAAAACGCGCTTACATGTTTCGGCTCGTTTTTGAGTCTTCTTTAGAGACAATAATAAAACTATAATAAAAGTGTTTGATTAACTTATGTTTAGCATAGCATTTTCTGTAAAATCAAAGTAGCCAAATTGTATTCATGTTTATAATATTTGAAAGCTTCTGTGTATTATAATTTTATAATTTACCTAAAAATAAGTACTCGTTCGATCGTAATCAGTAACCAAGCAGTGGCACAATTAATTCTACGACATGTTAAAAGAAAGTTTATTAATCAAGAGGATTTTCACGATTGCAACATTATGCGTAATTTCTTGACATTAAATTTATCTTCATTGACGTCACGCAAAAATTAAGATCATTATCACAACTCTCCTTATGAGATAACGAGTCGGTCTCACGCGCAAATATAGTACATAAATGTAGTGGGTGGTGGTTTCGTGTGGACGAGTGTTTAAGCATTAATTGAGACAAGAGCCGCGCGCGTTGGTGGTCTAAATTCTTCACTATTCCTGGAAAGCTATTTTAAGAAACATGTATCTACGACAATTCGCCAAGTCCAAGGAAACGAGAGGTGAATGATGACGTGCATCGATATGTAGGCTTCCACTATTTGCGAAATTTCTTCACAGACGCGTCTCAGAGTCGCATTTCATTACGTTCAACTCTCACATACTAATTTATTTCGCTTTGTGTACTAAACGAAATTTAACTAGCCGAAATTTAAATAGCATTTATTTCACTAATAAAAATAATTTTGTTATAGACAATATACGTATGATAAAAAACTTTATAAAATCTTTGAATAAATTAACATATGTCACATTAATAAAATCAACACACAATTTTAATCTTTTTGCAATTTATTTACTTATCGTACAATTATAATTAAGTTTTAATATTTCAAGAGTTGAAAAGATGAAATCTATACAGAATATAACTTTATTTTTCTTAAATTTTAATTTTATTTTGCGTAATTTTTTAAAACATTTAATATATTTTTTATTCTTGTTCTATACTTCTTCACTGTAAATTAATATAAAAACTCGATCATTCTCCGACATTACCTAAGCCAACTGTTTGTAGCATGTCAATTTGTACATATAATAATATAATAATATCCCTTGCTGATAAGGTAATGAACTCCACATATATCGAATAAAATAGTAAACTCTGAATAAAATAAATCTCTCAGGTATCACAAATCAATTTGTTATTTACGACAGATTTGTACCGATCATTAATTCAATAAATCATAGTTGTCGTCTTGGTCGCTGTCTAGAGTTATTAGTGTCAGACGTGTCCAATATCATTTAGATTAGCTGGAAATTGTCCGGCTCAGAGCACCACTCTCGATCGTGTCGGACGGGGAATGACGCCCACACGCGCAACGCTGCGTCGCGTCTTAAGTGGTCCCAATGAAAAAAGCGCACGCCCGAGTCCGGGGCCGGGTTCCCCGACAGTTGCATTATAATTACTACAAATTGAATCGTTTAGCCGCTTTTAAGGTCGTGAGATAGCGCCCGGCGGGAATGGAACGCACCGAATAAATCCGTCGCCGCATCCGTCCTTGATGTGCGCGCGCGCGGTTCAAGTTTATCGGTGTGAGGCCACCTTTAATGAGTGTTATTTGCGCAAGAAAGCGGCCGGTCCGCCGTTAAAACCGCTTCACCACCGATCGTCCATCCGTAATCTCAGCTTAAGGAAATATCTACGATAAAAGCATGTACTGAAAATGAAATCTCCAATTCGGGACTCGGTTAATGGAATAATTAAATGATTACGTTTCTCTATATCTGTTTCTTGCTCTCTCGTGAACGTGAAGCGCTCAGAATCAATGAAGAACGTCGGTAGTTATTTATGATGGGTTTTATTATATTCGTATAAGACATTCTAATTGATATCATTACAGATATTTCATTTAAAAAATTATAAATTATTAGGACAATTATTATTCATCGTAATACGATAACTTTGTTAGGTAAATTTTCGAAAAATAAGGCAATTTTTTTTAAAGATTCATAAATAAACTTCATAAAATCACTTTCTGTCTCTATAATTGATACCTATCCAGTTACTGGATGAATTTTATTCCTTGGGCTTTTTTTTAAAATAAATTTTGAGTAAATTTTTGTTCAGACAATACTTATATAAAATACATTCAGATTGTTAAGAGATTTTTTGAAATTTTTCTTAATTTAAGCTTTTGCTTTAAAAAGTAGAAAAATAATTAACTCATGACATTTACGAAAATTTAATTTTCTCATAAAATTTCTGAATATTCTATACGTTATATTTAATATATGCTAAAGCACATTAATCTATATTAATATAGATTAATGTGCTTTATGTAAAAAAACCGAAAAAGTTGTTAACAAAGCAAATATAACTTTAGTCGACGCATTGTCTTCGGCATCCGTTTGCATTCCTTCGAATCTTTTGCTCAATGAGGGTCATAAATGCCTATAAACGTCTTACCCTCAGATCGAAAATTTACGGTTACTGTTCCGTAAAACGAGAGACCGGCGATTATCGCTCTAATTGTAATTAACGTCTCGCCGCAGTGGCATGAACCTATAATTTTTTATTCATATACGTATTTATGGCTTTTCTTGAGTCGACGATAATGACGCATGTCGCGCGAGCGTACTTTTTAATATGAAATTATGTAATCCCGATAACATCGCAACGCGTTACGGCATACGTCGACTTTCGTGAATGTCTCGTCGTTCCCGTGACTACAAAGAATGACGGATAATTAGCGACATAAATTGAGCCACTTCACCATTACGCTACCTTAATTATTCTGACCATTAAAAGCTGACAAATTCCGTGAGCTCGTAAAATCAGGAGCTGCAATTTTCGACATAATGACTTAACTGGAAGCTTTGCAGAAACTGACGCGATTATCGACGCTCTGAAGCGGCACTACCCTAAGAAAAGAATTTATTTTCCATATTTCCATAAATGAATATTTTTAATACTCATTTCTTCTTATCGAAGATGACACTGCATTTATGTATTCCATTGTGAGACTTCGCGCAGGTGATTGCCGCGAAAAGAGATGCGAGATGACGCATCTCGCGATCGATTTTGTCCAGCCTAGCTCGAGGAGAATCTCTCCAATGTAAATATCGCTTTTCCCCTGAGGCCTGACTCTCCTCGCCGAGCGAAGCGCAGCGATGAATATTCATGCCGGTAATGACGCGGATAATTGTGGTGCGCGCGCGGATCCTGAAGAAACTCGAAGGGACTACGCCTCTCTCTCTGTACGCTCGCGCCTTCCTCGAGAGCCCTCGGGGCGGATGCGCGCGTAACTCGGTGGTTAATTCAACAACCATCGGCGGATTGGAAAACACGATTGCAATCACTCCGTGGCACGGAGGTGGAAGAAACGAATGGGACGTGCGCGCGCGCGACTCGCCGAGGCGGATTACGCGGAAGGAATACTAAGCGTGAGCGAGCGAGCACCGGTTTAAGGCAATAAAGATGCCACCGTTCGCGATTTGTTTTAATATTAACAAACTTCGTAGCTTAATTGACTTCGTTCCGCGCGATCGTAAATTATATAGGGAGAACGGTAGCAGCTCGACAGTAGCGAGAGCAGCTTTCATGCGTTTTCATCTAGTCGGTAGGCCACGATAAATGCTCATGCTTCAACGTTAACGTTCATATAATTTTACTGAATGACGGTAAAACCGCGACGTCTATTAATGAACACCAGAATTTTCATATATATCAGGCGTATTAACTTTATATAACTTTGATATATGCATAAATTAGGAAAACCATTAAAACTATTTGTTCTTGTCAAGTTCCTTCAAAATCGGAGGAGAATTTTGCGAAGCGAATTGAAGAAAACCCGGCAGTATATCGAGAGGAGATTGGAGAAAGAAGGAACGAGAATAGAGAGCAGAGAGGGAGAGAGAGAGAGGAGTAAAGTGAAACGTTTCAGGCACCCACGCGACCGCCAGTTCAGATCAACTGTTTGTGCGTTTCAGTGAATTTACGAGCGGGCCACGGCCCCATGCTATGGAGCCGTCGTATATTAGCGGCTGAAAGCCAGCAAATGAGATCCGGGAAACATTACAATTACCATCGCAAACAATATTCCGCGGCGCTCAGACCCGAGAAAACGGTTATTTACAGCCCATTATAGTCAAGGGACAGCCAAGGAAAGAGGAAGGTATATAACGCGCGCGCGAATCGCCTCTCGACGACACGCGTCGTAGACGAGCCCCCCTTGAGAGAAAAGCAACTCCGAAGAAACCGGCGTATAAAGTGTAGAAAAGGATTCTCTACGTGGTATGATGAAAAGCAGATTATTACTGCGCTAAACGTTTCAATAATTACATTTACGAGCTATTACAATATAGCGTGTAATCGATTTGAACGATAATTGTACATGTTGATGTTTGATTTAGCTCTTTTGACTCTTTCACATAACATCTCTACGAGTATCTGAAAATGATTTTATATTAGGTCTACTTAAAAACCATTTGCCGAATTTATGAACTGTATCAGTCTATCTTTGAGAAATTTATGAAGTGGACGGCGTAATAATTTTCACAATTATCACGCAAAGGGAAAGAGAGAGAGAGAGAGAGAGAGAGAGAGAGAGAGAGAGA